>NC_060141.1:142576040-142693540 GCF_021461385.2 Schistocerca piceifrons | reverse complement strand
TTTCCTCATCCGTAAACTGGATATTAGTTAAATTAACAACCCTTTCAACAGAAGTAGGTGACTCAGGAACAGCGCTATTCACAGTGTACCCAAACATAATTGTTTAAGCTTATCATTCAGTATGCTTCGTATATCACTCCACTTTACACTAACATAGGCGTCAACTTTTTTGCTAAAGAACTGGAATTGTAAATTTCTAATACATGCTACGAATCTCAAATGCAAAAAATTAAGGTCTTTGTCTTCTGCACCATGGGCTATCCTAATCTCACTCTCTGATGACACTGTTTTTTATAACAGATTTGCTGATGTTTTCATGATTGTGAAAGGCACATATGACAAGGTTATATCTATTTTTAATTTATTCAATAAGCAGATTAAGTAACTGTTGGAAGTTGAAGTGGAGAGGAAATTGAGTTTTCTGGATTAGCTTATGAGAAGTGATGAATGCCTTAACTACTCAATTTTTTGGAAGCCAACACAGTCTGATGCCATAATACGCAATTATTGTAATCACCCCATTAGACAAAAGGTAGACTACTTTCATACTATGGTGGAGCGACTGTTTAAATTGCCTCAATTAGGACGAGGTTAATAAAGAGTTAAACATTTTGAAGCAGGTTGTGGTGGCTAATGGCTATAAGTAACTGCCGGTTTCTGGTTTGTACAGGAAGCATAGGCAGATGAAACCACCATGGATAGATGATACAAAAAAGTACCTAATATTACAATATAGGGGACCAATCTCTGAAAAGTTGACCCGCTCCTTCTAAAAAGATTTATGGTAGGATTCCGTGTGAGTGGGCAACTAAGGTATAAGTTGAAACATAGGCTCAGCAATCTGGCAAGCTGCCACAGGGTAGTAAATATAATTCATCAGCAGTATATTCAGTTGCAGTGCGGATCCTGTGAATCATTTTACATTGGACAAATTGGTAGAAGTTTTGTCACCCATTTTAAAGAAAATGTAGGTCCTTTTAACAGGACTGCATTTGGACAGTATTTAAAAAATGAAGGTCATCGGGTTGGTACTATAGAAAATACACTTACGGTTCTGCATCATGCATCGAAAGTTGTGCAGTTGGATGTTTTGGAGGAACTTGAGATTTTTAAGAACAAAATAAGGGAGCCAGATAAAGTGTTGAACAAACATGTCTATTTTTGATTTAGTCAGTTCTTTGTTCCAAAATGATGTATAGTTTATACTGTGTTTCCCTACCATCAACCCCACTGTTATTTTCGCCAACCCCTGGACCACGATCTCCTGTATGCCCGGCTTTGCATCTGGCTTTGTAAAGTTTGTTATGAGAAAGTTTTTGTGCTTGTAACAGGTCGGAAGTGATGATTTTTAATCTCCTATTGTTTTGGTTTCTTTTAACACCAATGTTGTTGTTCACATGTAATGATTTTTACATGCCAACATGGTACACAACTGTGTAATACACGCTGTATGTTGTGCTGCTGTGTTTTACTGTACAGTGATTTTAAGTATTTGACAGTTTTTGGAAAAGGGTTTAAGAGGTGTTAATTTTACTGTTGAATTGTATGGTTATTATAATTGTTATATTCCTGACGGTTGGCGAAATTTTAATAAATTAAACAATTTTCCTATATCCTGATAGGGTGGCCCCGTCTCGAGGTTTCCATACGGCAACAGAAGCAGTGAACTGCCAGTTATCTGTATGCGCTGAAACTGTTTGTTGCACATTTTTGACATGCCTTTCACATCTTTGGAAAGAGCATTTTTGGCTATGTTACACAGCATTTTTGACTGTGTGAAACAATATGTTCTGTATTTTTAGGAAGTGCTTAAAAATTTAGTAATACCTGTATCATACGTGAGTGTAGCTTTGGTTTTCTGCCCTTTAGGATGAATCGAAAAAAAAAGGGGTCTCAGCCCAAAAGTAGTCATGAAGTGAATAAAAAAAAAGTAAAATTTCCAACTTTGGACTGGTTTCTTGTTGTACTGATCAACAGAAGTCAGTGATCCAGCATGCTGGAAATTCATAATGGGTACCGTTGTTTGAAAAGAAGCCCTGTGATATTTTCCTTAACTTTTTTGTCATATGCAAATACAGCAAGTGGGTGCCACCGCAGAGACAAGAGACAAAGACACGGTTAACCAGAGCAGGCGACATGGAAACAAAGACGCTCCTGGTGCTATTGTTTTCAATACAACTTCCTTTCATGGTAAAAGCCACGACATTAAGAGTTGGTGGTTGAAGTTTACCACTGGACAGTGACATTCTATCAGTCGCTTTCGATCAGCCATGGGGAAAAGAGAAAGGAAAAGTTACACACTAGATCAGGAAGTAAAATTCATATGAGAGGTGGATGCTAATCCAAACATCACAAAACCCAAAACTGCTTCAGATTTAGGAATTGCCTACACCACAGAATGTACAGTTATCAGCAAAAGAAACAGTATTTTGAACAGGTTTTTAAGACTGGGTGCAAAATCAACAAAACACCGTTATCAGCAAGATGGGAGATCTGTAGATTAGGAAAATGTAATTTTTACATGGTTCAAGCAGCTCTTCCGATCAATGGTGACATGCTCAAAGCAAAGTCGACAGGTTTAGCTACAGGTATGAACCTCACTGCTGATTTCAAGGCTTCATCAGGATGGTTACAAGGATCATCATGTTATCACAGGGAGAACAATTTATGGCGAATCAAAAGCTGTGGACAACGTCACAGTACAACACTAGTGCCGATATTTTAAGAGATTAACAACCTCAAAACACCTGTAACTGTGACAAAAACAGTCTATTCTACAGTCTGCTTCCTAGTAAAACATTAGCTGAAAAGGGAGACTCATGCCTTATGGGGAAGAAAAGTAGAATTCATGTGACTGTTGTTCTTGCCACAAATGAAGATGGATCTGATGAACTTTCCCTACTTGTGACAGAAAAATCTAAGAATCCAAAGTGTTTCAAAGGTGCAAAGATGAAACCTACAGAATAGAAATCCAACAATAATTCTGGGATGACTATGGTCTTAACTGAACAATGGTTAAAAACTTAACATCAAAATGAAAAAGAAAAAAAAAGAAAAAAAAAAAAGAAAAGAGATAGAGAGAGAGAGAGAGAGAGAGAGAGAGAGAGAGAGTATCCTCCTTATGGATTGAGGTGCAGCACATCCACCCAAGTACTTCTGGAAAATGTTTGTGGAATTTTTCCACTAAACTGTACTAGTGTTCTGTAACTGCTTGATTTGGGCATTATTGCAAATTTTGAAGTGCTTTAAAAAAAATTCATAGCACTGACTGATGCAGGAAATGAAAATCTCTCCATTAACTTACCCAAAGCCGTCGAATTTTTATCAGCTGCTGGTGTCATCCAAAACAATCAACAACTGTTTCCATAAAGCTGTCGCCTCAGTGGAAGAGACTGCCACTGATGATTGTGGTGGTGGTGGTGGTGGTGGTGGTGGTGGTGATTAAGTCGTGTCTGATAATGAGCTAGCTCTACTGGAGGGTGCAAATTTTGACAGTTTTGTACATCCTCCAGGATGAGGAAATTATTGCTTATGTGTTCCAGCAGCGCAGTGATGATCAACATGGACCAGATTCAAGTGACAGTGATGGAGATGACGACTCTTGAAATGCCTAAACTGAGTAAAATGTCAAGTGCAATCAATGTGTGCAGCGCTACATCACTGCAAAAAGCTGTAGTGAAAAAGCTCTGAATTCTATGAATTCATAATAAGTTTGCAAAATGAGGTGTAAGAGGGCTGTTCAGAAGGCGACTTTTCAAATTTTGTAGACAATGTACATTCGATTATCAATTTTTTTTGTTATGTTGGTACACACATCCTAATATATGTTCACAATATCTAGTGTACATCATACTTCATTTGTTTTTGACATGTGTGTGTTAGTGTGATCAGCAATTTTCGATTATTGTAAAATATGGAGCAAAGAATTTGCATCAAATTTTGTGTGAAAAATAGAATCAAGTGCTCTAAAACACTTGAAATGTTGACAGTAGAATATGGTGAGTCTGCTCTAAGTAAAAAAAAAAAGGTACACACTCTTCCACGATGGCTGAGAAAATGCCAATGACAAACCTCGCTCTGGACGCCCCAGCACATCAACAACAGATAATAATTTTAAAGCTGTGAAGAAGATTGTTTTGGATAATCGTCGAATTGCCATAAGAGAAATTGCTGAGCATGTTGGCATATCGGTTGGCTCTTGTCATCCAAATTTTTTGGATGTTTTGAGCATGGGATGTGTGTCAGCGAAGTCTGTTCCAAAACTTCTAAATTTTGATTAGAAGAATCGTTGAAGGAGCAGCCCTCAGAAGCTCTTGAATGACCTCAGTGATGATCCTAATTTGCTCAAAAGGGTCATAACTGGTGATGAAACATGGGTTTATGGTTATGAAGTCAAAACTAAAGCCCAATAATCCCAATGGTAGCATCCCGGAGAGCCAAGACCGAAAAAAGCATAGCAAGTTCGATCAAAAGTCAAAGTTTTGCTTACGGTTTCTTTTTTCAATTACTGTGGTGTAGTGCACCATGAATTTTTACCTCAAGATCATATGGTCAGTAAGTAGCGTTACCTTGACATTACGTGCGGTTTGCAAGAAGCAGTACACAAAAAAGTCCGGAACTGTGGAAAAACAATTCATGGCTTTTGCATCATGACAATGTATCTGCTCGTTCATCATTGCTTGTGAGAGATTTTTTTGGCCAAAAACATGATGACAATCATGCCTGAGCCACCATATTCACCAGATTTGGCTCTCTGTGACTTTTTCCTGTTCCCAAAACTAAAAAAACCTATGAAAGGACGAAGATTTTAAACAATTGAGGAAATAAAAACTGCACCGCTGGAAGTACTCAAGGCTATACCAAAAAGTGCTTATGAGAAGAATTTCAAGGATTTGAAGATGCATTGGCGCAAGTGCATTGTATCTGAGGGGAATTACTTTGAAGAGGAAAACATTAATATTGATGAATAATTAAATAGTCACCTCACTTTTTGAATACACCTCGTATATACTTAATGTATGAAGTAAGTGACACAAACCAAATTATACGCGTTATTTAGAGCAGCATCAAGTTCAAGACCATGTATCTTTACTTTAATACCACAGCTTTGTTGTTAGTACAGTGCATAGTGCCAAATTAGAACACAGTACTTAATTTCTCTACAGCAGGACGGAACAACATTTTTTCTTTTAGTGCTGTACTCTATCTTCGCCATTTGTACAGTTTACACATGTAGGCCCATTGTATGTTCTTTTTCTTTTCAGTGAAAAATATATGTATTACTATATCTATGCCTGGCTTCTAAGTAATTCTGAGTTACAAACAATCTTTTCTCCTCCCCTTGATATGTGTATAAATCAGGTTCAATTCCAATGTCAAAGAAAGCAATTGCCGACAGGTGTGAATGTTCCCAAACTATCAGTCTAATAAGTCATGGCTGCAAAATACTAACATGAATTTCTTACAGAGAAACTGGTAGAAGCTCACCTTGGGAAAGATTAGTTTGGATTCCTGGGGAAAATGTGAGGCAACACTGATCCTATGACTTATCTTAAAAAGATATGTTATGGAAAGGAAAACCTATGTTTATAGCATTTGTAGACTTACAGAAAGCTTTTGACAATGCTGACTCTATACACTCTTTAAAATTCTGAAGGCAGAAGGGGTAAAATACGGGTAGTAAAAGGCTACCTACTACTTGTACAGAAATCAGAAGGCAGTTACAAGAGTCAGGCAACAAGAAAGAGAATGTAATTCTGTCAGATACAGCAAAGTACAGCAGATACAGTATGGAATGTAGTCTAATTAAGTCGGGTGATGCTGAGGGAATTAGATTAGGAAATGAGGCACTTAAAGTAGTAAAGGAGTTTTGCTATTTGGGGAGCAAAATAACTGATGATGGTCGAAGTAGAGAGGATATAAAATGTAGACTGGCGATGGCAAGGAAAGCGTTTCTGAAGAAGAGAAATTTGTTAACATCCAGTATTGATTTAAGTGTCAGGAAGTCATTTCTGAAAGTATTCGTATGGAGTGTAGCCATGTATGGAAGTGAAACGTGGACGATAAATAGTTTGGACAAGAAGAGAATAGAAGCTTTCGAAATGTGGCGCTACAGAAGAATGCTGAAGATTAGATGGGTAGATCACATAACTAATGAGGAAGTATTGAATAGGATTGGGGAGAAGAGAAGTTTGTGGCACAACTTGACCAGAAGAAGGGATCGGTTGGTAGGACATGTTCTGAGGCATCAAGGGATCACCAATTTAGTACTGGAGGGCAGCGTGGAGGGCAAAAATCATAGAGGGAGACCAAGAGATGAAAACACTAAGCAGATTCAGAAGGATGTATGTTGCAGTAGGTACTGGGAGATGATGAAGCTTGCACAGGATAGAGTAGCATGGAGAGCTGCATCAAACCAGTCTCAGGAGTGAAGACCACAACAACAACAGCAAAGAACTTACTTGAAAGGGCAGCTGAACAGAATGGACAGAGTCTTGAAAGGAGGATATCAGATGAATGTCAACAAATGCGAAACAAGGATAATGGAATGTAGTCTAATTAAATTAGATGAATCTGAGAGAATTAAATTATGAAATAAGACACTTAAAGTAGGTTAGTTTTAGTATTTGAGCATCAAAGTAAATTATGACAGCCAATGTAGAGAGCATATAAAATTTAGATGCAGTGGCAAAGAAAGTGTTTCTGAAGAAGAGGAACTGCTAACTTCGAATACAGATTTGAGTGTTAGGAAGTCTTTTCTGAAAGTATTTGAATGGAGTGTCACACTCCATAGAAGTGAAACATGAATTATAAACTGGTTTAGACAAGAAGAGAAAAGCTTTTGAAATGTGCAGCTAAAGAAGAAAGCTTAAGATCAGATAGGTAGATAGTGCAAGTAATGAAGTGGTACTGAACAGAATAGGAGGGAAAAGAAATTTTGTGACACAAACTGACTAGAAGAAGGAACTGATTGATAAGACACTTTCTGAAGCATAAACGGATCACCAACTTAGTATTGGAGGGAAGTGTTGCGGGTAAAAATCGTAGGATGATACCAATAGATGAATACACTAAGCAGATCCAGAAGAAAGTAAGCTGCATTTATTTGGTGCTGAAGAGACTTGCACAGGTTATAGTAGCATGGAGAGCTGCACCAAACCAGTCTTTGGACCTAATACCAGCACAACAAGCATGCTTACTCCTGTGGGTGAAGTTTCAGCCACGTACAGTAAGAGTACTTATTAAATTTTCGTGATTGGGGTTCATGGTCGTATAAAATTTGTTTAAAGACATGACCATCGCTTTCAAGTGTTAAAAAATATTTTTCCATAAAATAAATATTGCAATTTTGGATGTTTATCCATTTTAAAGTGGAGCACAGCTGATTTTTGTACTTCAGCACATGTCAAAATAGAATTAGCACTTTTTTTTTTTACATGTAACTATGAAATTATGCTCCGACTGAACAGTTTACCATCACTCAGAAAGAACTATCTGCTTCTCACCAACATTCACATTTTAAACTGTTGCTATAAATACAGATAAATTAAAAAAAAAATAAAACACACACAGATAGTGGCATTTTCTCACAACCGAGCTGCTTTCAGTACACACACAAGCCGTTAATGGCTCACTGAAAGTCACTAACTTTTTCCTTGTGTGTTACATAATCATATCTACTTTACATTCATTCTGTAATCAGTGGTATCTGACCTATGTTAAATTTCTTCATAGTCCTGCAAGCCACCATATTGTGCAAATTTAGAACAAAAACCACTTCCTTATCAAATACTCTACAACTTTCAGCTACAGAAGAAAGATGAGTATGCTAGTAAGGACATACCTCCACAAGTTCATCGCGCTCATCAGGTGCATCCCCTACAGACGACCCAGATCCGAGAGGACCCTTTTCCATTTCGGGGCAGGAGTTTGCACGGCGTACTTGTACTTCCCCGTCGGCAGTTAATGCACTCATGCCCCCAACACTGTCAACAATTCCATCAGACACTACTGACTGACTGTAGAAACGGTGGCGATGGTGCCTCTGTTGCTGGATGCGTCGCACCATTTCCAGCATTGATCGACTGCTCGGCATGTGCAGTCCACCCGCTGCACACTCTGCTCCTCCTTCTTGCCCACACTCTTCATACTCTCCAACATGTCCGCCAGATGAAACCACATCTTCCAAAACACTGTCACATTCTCGCTCCTGTGCAATAAATATTGGTAGAATGATTACACAGCCATGTTCTAATTACTTTAGAGTATATTAAGATTAAGCTTTCCTAAACCGAAAGATGGTTTGAACATCACAGTAATTATTAGGCATGGGCCTACTGAAGGTGGTATGTACTTATATTCATCTGTTCACTGAACTGACTGACCCAGCTAGTTATCGGAGAAGCTAAGGTTTAACATCAATTCACAATCATTGGTATATCTACATAAATATTTTTGAGTACATTAAAAAATGATATAGGTATCCAATTATACTGTTGTCATGCTCCACAACCGAACTCTCAAGAATCTTACATGGACACCATACACTAGTATACAACTAAAGAATAGGTAATGAGGTATTTTATTCCAATCAGAATGATTTTTCATTTCTGCAGACTTATCAAACTAACATTTGTGTGTTCTTTAAAATACTGATTCATGAATCGAGTTAAAAAAGGATGGTGGACATCAAATTCTTTTTATAGTCTTACGTTCTTTGGGGGATGAAAGACATTACAGATTAGCCTGAAGTTCAAGGTCAGCCTAAATTTTTCCAGTTCTGGGAAATAAACACTTCTGTTATTCAGGTGTAAATTTTTTTGGTCTTCTTTTCAAGTTATGTAACTTCACCATCTTCCCCACGATGCAGACACCAGTTTCACACAATGTATCCATTGTGAATAGGAGTGAAAACATTTGAGAATAATAAAAATTATGTTTTGCAGTTAGTCTAAGGCTTTTTGGATGTATGCTTTTATTCAAATAAATTTTTGTCAGTTTATTTTCACAAACCTCCTCATGCACCAGTGAGTAAAGGAACTTCTGTCTGTCGCACAAACCCTCAACCACCACTTTTTTTTAAAGACAGAGAGAGAGAGAGAGAGAGAGAGAGAGAGAGACAAATGCTTCCCAGCACAAAGATTTTCAATAATGACCACTATGATGACAAGTTCTTCAATAATGACAGCCATGGGTGTCTATAGAAGTTGATTGGAAGGGGGGGAGGTGGGGGGCGGGCAACGAGACAAATTCTAAATTCCACAATCAATCTCATTAATCTACGAATTTTTTAGTTATAAAAATACATCTGTCAAAAATGACTTTGTTTCATGGTGGTGGTTAGGTTTGCTTACAAAAGTAAGCAAACCTAACCACCACCATGAAACAAAGTGACAGGTCCAATAAGATGAAATAAGTAAAAATTAATTTCTTCTCAGAAACTGTGGTAATCTTACACGACATTAAGACTTTGAAGCCCAGGCACTTGGAAGAATATTGGGCCTAGGAAAACCAACTACTGATGCTGATATTTGAAGCACATATGCAATTTATGTATTTACAAGAATAACACATACTAAAAAAGGGACAAACTTCAAGATTTATTTTTTATTTTTTAATATATCACAAAATTTTTAAATTTTAATTAATTAAAATGAAAAATAAATTAATAAAAATAAATAAATGAATAAATAAATAATATTTAATGAAAATTTTAATTAAAAGAAAAAGTGCGAATGAGTTATTGAGCAATTTCTCCCCTTTGAGCTTCCAAAATTTCTTGCTCGCTCAACAAACATGACTTATCTGAGGCATAGTTATAGGAAACTGTGAAACCAATCACGTACACACATGAAATTATGCCAATAAGGTCATACTGGCCTAGTCATTCAAGACAGCAGCTGTTACATCCACTAAAGTTTCTTTTAGAATCTGTTTATGAGAAAACAAAAAATTATTGTAACTGTACTGGGCGACTATTTGAGTTATGACTGACTCAAAGCTGTATGGAACAGTACTGGGCAACCAAGCACGAAAATTAAATGCACACCAACAATATCCGGAATGTGTAAAATTTTTGAACAATTGTAAAATTTAATTTTTTCTAAGTTTAGTGATTTTACCAAACTTGCTACAGTCTCAGTATTAATAATCTACATTCACAGTGTCAATAATCTCTTCAAATTTTTACATTGCTTAAAAGTGAAGCAGAAATAACAAATAGGGTTTATCAGCGAACAACTTTAAGCAGTACGGTAAAGCAGGAAAGTGTCTCAAAAACAGATACAAAACCATGTTAAATTGCCTATCACGCTTTTCCTCACAATGTGTTTGAAGCATTATGTATAAACATGTGTAATTCTGACGTTGCTTGTACCTGTACGATATGTCAAATGCTGCTCGTTGCTTCAATTGCAGCATCTGACAATAGTTGTCAATTGCTACTCCATTGTCAGCATCCAATAACGGCATTCTCATTAAAAAAATTCGCATTGAATCAGATCAAATCTACAAGTTTGGTGCCCGATTTTTCAAATCTTTTTCTAACCTATTAAGACATAAGAGAAGGAACACTAATTCAGTACTGAGTTTATCTTTTGTCCATATGTGATGAGGTGTTTCTGTTCTATACAGGTAGTATCATGTTTTCATCCTGTTGAGTTTCAAGCAAAAGAGACCAGAAGGAGGAGGACTGCATCCAATCTTCGAAGTGCTTTCTTGTTACAGAAGTCTCTCAAGAGGGGTGTACTCAGTCATATTATTGTTTGAAAAGCTTACCGCTGATGAAGCAATGTATTTATTTTGCGGCCGAGTGAGTTTTTGTGTGTATATACAGTATGAAAATGAACAAATTTAATTTGTTGTCTGCATTGTCAGTGATCTGTTAAATAAATGTGCACTGTTCATTTATTGCTAAATCTCACTTTAGTCATATATCTTACAGCTTTTTATCAGCCAGGAATTCATGCTCCAGGGTGAAATGGCATTCAAACAAAGTCAAAGCTTGTGTGATGAAATGGAGAGAGAAGAGGGAAGTATATTCTTTGTTAACAAAGCATACAGTATCAATCGGATCAGGTACCAAAAAGAATGGCTCAGTTATACTGAAGCCACATCTAACTTTAGATTATGATGTTAACAAGGCTTGCAGTACAGTGCGTTTCAGCACAGAATTGTCAAGTGATGATGGAAGTTTTACTGCCATCTACTGCTAATGGGAGTGTCAAATGCATTTTGGTTGTACAAGCCAGTGCTACTTGAAAGTATAACAGTGACTGACTTCATCACCTCACTTGCGTCTGAGCTCCTTGAGGATGATGTGTATCAAGTTATCAATACCACAGTACAAAGTGAAACGCTACGTAGTTGACACAGACATTTATGCAGCACCCACAAGAAAGAAGTATGCTGCCTGGGTATCTCATACATGTATTGCCAGATGGAACAAAAACGGAAAAAGCTTTTCACAAAGAGAGATACTACCTGTGTAAGCTTTGCTTTGTGCATGGCGCCTTGTTTCAAGATCTATTACACAAAAGAACGTAATGAGTCTGTGTAAAAACTATAATGAGCCACATAATGAGTGTGTAGAAAACCATACTAGTATTTACAAATATATGTTATGTATTTTTCCAAATCTACAACTTATTCAAATTTCCAAAAACATGTTGTGGACTATGTGCTTATCCATAAACAATTATTTTAGCAAAATGTAAAAGCACATGAAAGTGGTGATAAAATGGAGCCTGACTTGTCAAAATATGTTACCTAATGACAAAGTAACACTTATTTGAACACTGCTAATTTTGTAGACAGAGTAGGTGCAGACTGAGTAAGTTAAAAGTGAGCACTGGTCTGAGACTTTGTAGAGTACAGACTTCTAATAATAATAATAATAATAATAATAATAATAATAATAATAATAATAATAATAATGTGCTGTAAGTTCTGTAAATCACAGTAAACCACTGAGCTAAAGAGAAAAGACCCTTGAACTAACTTATTTGAACATATTTTAATACACTGAAGACCAAATATTTGATTATTTCAATGAAACCGATTAACTATATAGTCAAGACAAATTTTATTAATAATACTGAACACTAACGGCTGCATTTTGGAGAGATTCATCATATATGAATATACAAGTTATGAAAGCTAGAAATAGTTGTTTTTTGTTTTAAGTATATGTGTGTGTGTGTGTGTGTGTGTGTGTGTGTGTTATTGTTTCTATTGTTTCTATCAACGTACCAATGCTTCCGTTTGGTAAGTTACAGAATCTTTGTTTTTAGATACATTTTTCCCCACGTGGACTCATCATAAAATGAAGAAGTGCCCAGCTACATGTGGAACAATCCAAAGAACATTATCTAGTAAAACATGAAAACAAACAAGAATGAAATTTTATCTGTATGGCTCAGTGACAGGGGTACTTAAATCATAAATATCTTAGCAAGGCACAGGTACCAGAACTGATTGCTGAGCTAGCTGAAAGACTACTTCAGACTGGATAGATTTAAAAATGCCCTGTGGAGAGAATTGCATATTTTTAGAACACAAGAGAGAATCAAAGAATGATGGACCTCTCAGCTAAATAGAATTCCAGCAGGATGTATGCCAAAAAAGGGTTTACCTTAAGGGAGAGGAGACGTTTGGACGGCCAATGAAACATTGGCAACAACTTCCTCTCTGACTAGAAAAAGAGGACTGCATATTTCATGGAAGAAGAAATATTTCATTGCATTTCAGTAATTCTTTTAATATTTAACACCACATCATCCTACTTGACCATTAAAGTTTCATAAATCCCAACTATGTAAAAACTTCAAGAAATTTTATACACTATTTGATCAAAAATATCCGGACACCCCCAAAAATGTATGTTTTTCATATTAGGTGCATTGGGCTGCCACCTACTGCCAGGTACTCCATATCAGCAACCTCAGTAGTCATTAGACATGATAGAGCAGAATGGGGTGCTCCGCGGAACTCACAGACATCAAACATGGTCAGGTGATTGAGTGTCACGTGTGTCTTACGTCCATACGCGAGATTTCCAAGCTCCTGAACATCCGTAGATCCACTGTTTCCAATATGGTTGTGAAGTGGAAATGTGAAGGGACACATACAGCACAAAAGCATACAGGCCAACCTTGTCTGCTGACTAACAGAGACCGCCGACAGTTGAAGAGGGTCGTAATGCGTAATAGGCAGACATCTATCCAGACTAACACAGGAAGTCCAAACTGCATCAGGATCCAACTGCAAGTACTATGAAAATTAGGTGGGAGGTGAGAAAGCTTTGATTTCATGGTCAAGAGGCTGCTCATAAGCCACACATCATGCCGGTAAATGCTAAACGATGCCTCGCTTGATGTAAGGAGCGTAAATATTGGACAATTGAACAGTGGAAAAATGTTGTGTGGAGTGACAAATCACAGTACACTATGTGGCGATCCGAAGGCAGGGTGGGGGTATGGCGAATGCCTGGTGAATGTCATCTGCCAGTGTGTGTAGTGCCTACAGTAAAATTCGGAGGCGTTGGTGTTATGGTGTGCTCGTGTTTTTCATGGAGGGGGCTTGCACTCCTTGTTGTTTTGAATGGCACTATAACAGCACAGGCCTACATTCCTGTTTTAAGCACCTACTTGCTTCCCACTGTTGAAGAGCAATTCAGGGATGGTGATTGCATCTTTCAACACAATCGAGCACCTGTTCATAATGTACGGCCTGTGGCACAGTGGTTACACAACAAGAACATCCCTGTAATGGACTGGCCTGCACAAAGTCCTGACCTGAATCCCATAGAACACCTTTGGGATGTTTTGGAATGCTGACTTTGTGCCAAGTGTCACCAACCGACATCAATACCTCTCCTCAGTGCAGCACTCAATGAAGATTGGGCTGCCATTCCCCAACAAACCTTCCAGCACCTGATTGAACGTATGCCTGTGAGAGTGGGAGCTGTCATCAAGGCTAAGGGTGAGCCAACACCATATTGAATTTCAGCATTGCCAATGGAGGGTGCCACGAACTTTTAAGTCATTTTCAGCCAGATGTTCGGATACTTTTGATCACATAGTGTATATTACAAACAATTTAGACACCTGAAGAATAGATATATCTGAAGGTAAAGTATTCTGTAGTAAGCAACTTCAGTAAATCACAGTCTGAATTCACATAGCAGTCAGATGATAATTTGGTTTACATCAGCTTGAGCCAGGAACAGGATTTGTTAACCATTAGAGAGGGAGACAAAGAAAGCAGAAACACTTTTCCAAAGCAAATCAGCTCATCAGAGAAAATATATATACTGATTTGAAACTTTCGTAACATACTTATCACACTGAACCTCATCACAAAACACTGCATCTTTGAGTAAAAGTTTTAGTACTACAATAATTAGTTTTCTGTCCTGGCTATATTTAATGTACCACAGAGTCAGTTAACAAAAAGCAAAATTGATACTCCTTTTTTATTTCATAAATATGAACAAAGTGATATTATCCAATAATGCTGGTTCTGTCATTGATAATTCGAAACATTTTCATTTTAAAACTGAGAATTTGTGTAACAGGTAAACTTGTGCAGCATAAATAAGCCTGATCCTGATGTTAAACACCACTGTGCGATGCCTTGGTCTGGGGATTGAACCACCTGGCACCAATGCAGAAAAACGATATCGGGGGAGGGGGGGTCATTATGGTAACCATGAACGATGAAGTAAGATGACATATTCAGAATGGAAGAGAAATAGTTTAGGAAGCTGAAAAAGCGGAAAAGCTAGACAATATGTCTGAAGGGTAAAACTGGACACCACTACAGCTCCGGCTATGCTCCTCCTGAAGCTGACTAAGGAAGAAGGGCAGAACAAATGAAATTGCCACCGACCAATGGCAATGCCCAAGTACTATGACATGTTGTCTCTTCTGGGATGGGGCTGCTACTGGTGGAGAATTCCTGGCCAGCAGACACTCATAAATATCCCTCCAACTCAGACCCTCATTCTCAGATTTATTAAGTTGTTCTCAGATGCTCACTGATGTTCTCTGCACATGACTGTAATGGGTGTGTACATGATGCCAAGCACTGCCAGCGCCATTTGCTGATTTTGAGGGAGATAGTGACTACTGCAGCAGCTGACTGAGTAGCTGGCCATGCCATCGATCACATTAACCACGGACTTCATCTCTGGTATCAGCAAGCAACCGCCTGTACTAGGAATTGTACGCAGACGCCTAGGTGCCTCATACTGCTGGGTCTCCCTTTGAATGACTACTTCCTGCTGGTGGCCAACGCTCTACTAGGGCACCTACTTGAGTCTGGGATTGGGGCAGCCCAGTCTCTGTCACTGTGCACTGGTTCCAAGGGCTTCCATTGACACAGATCGTCACCCTGGGGTAGATAAACACCTTCAACGTTAATCACAGTTGGTGCTACAGTTTGAAATCGTGCATCCCTGTGCTATATTGTACAGCCTGAGGCAGGCTAACAACTTGGATGGCAGGCTAACAACTTGGATGGCAGTCATGTATTTGCAACAACATGTGGTCCCTGCTGCTCACTCCAGCACTTGATACAGCTTGCGCATGCTGATGCCTAGGCTTCTATATAGTAGTTAGTGTCACTTTCAATGTCACAGAGGGCTAACTGGGAAGAAAAATTGTGAATTCTATTTGAAATGCTTCAGTGACAGGACAGCAATGTGAATATCTTCAAGGAAGAACAGGCTCTGAAAGGAGGCCAGGCAATCTAAGCAGAAAGAGAACAAACTCACAAGCAAATCAAATGAGATTGGTGGGTTGCTACTCCAGATGAAATTGAGAATATATGGAAAGGGCAAGATACTTGGTGGGGGGGGGAAAGCAGCATTATGTTTCTCCAGTGGTAAAGAATGTTACGATTTTGGGAAACATGAGGAATTAACAAACAAAGGTGCTTGTATGGGAGCAGAGAGTGTGAACAGGTGCTAGGAATGAAGAGATGTGGCAGTAAACAGGCCAGTGACTTGTTTACCTGATCCCGTGATAAAACCTGAGAAACAAATGAAGATTCCAAGTGTAAGAAATAACTAGGTGGAAGCTCTTGCTATAGAATACTTTCTTAACAGAATTTGCTGAGAAGGAAGAGTTTGTAATCTTACTTTATCAGTTGTAAGTAATGGCTCAGTGGAGCCATGCCTGTGTGTGGAAACAAGATATGGTGACTGAGTAACATGTAGCATGTAAGGATTAATTAAGCAGGACTTACATAGAAAACTACTTGGGAAAGTAGTAAGGATATCAAGCATAAGGAACAACCGAGTGGAACTACTTCCTCTTGAATGATTCGTTAAAAGAATTTGCTACAACTGAAGAGATTTGGTAATAATATTAGATAAATGTGTTATGCAGAATAAAATATATGCTACATTAGAGTAAGAGGAAGAGGAGCAAACATTCATTTTGTATTATTTTGTCAACTATGGAGTGTGTGTTCAGATATTTTGCCCAGATATATAAATAGCTATGAATCCAGAGACAGGATTTCTTTGGAGGGATGTTGCACCACACAGCAGTCTGGGTCATGCAGCAAAACAAAGTCACAGGGAGACAGGTGCCATTACTGTGGTGACCACGCACTATGAAGTAAGAAAACACATTCAGAGTGCAGGAGCACTCATTCAAGAAGCTGAAAACATGGAAAAGCTAGCCAGCACCTCTGAAGAGTGAAGATGGGCAATATCACAGCTTTGGCTAAGTTCCTTTAGAGCTGACTAAACAAGATGAGCAGAACAAATGCAGTCCTAGCCACACCATGAAGATGCCCGGCTACTACAACCTGTCGTGTCTACTGGAGTGAGTTTACTGCTGTTGGAGAAGTACTAGTCAGCAAACACTCAAATATCCCCCAAATCAGATCCTCAATCTCAGATGTATTCAGTTGTTTTCAGATGCTCGCCGACATTCTCTGTGCACTACCTCATCAGGATATGTATGTGATGGTAGCTGCTGCCAATCCTGCTATATTTTCCAACTGCACACTAGTTTATGTCCTATTCATCAGCCGTTTTATACCATGCCAACCAACTGGCAGCAACTGTGTGTTGCTACACTCAAAACCTGCTCTCTGTTCGGCTTCCGAGATACCACTAGGGAGGCTTTAGTTCAGTGATTATTTCAGTTATCTATCTAATATAAGGGCCATTGTTTTATAAACATTATAAAAGTCTATCAAGTTACTAAAAACTCCAGTAAAGCTATACCTCTTTTCCATGTTCAGAACATTTTCGTATTTACTTTACTGAATACATTTTTCAATCTCCTCCAGCAGGTCAGTCTGCTTTTCTTCCTGTATTCTCCTTTCCTTTATGTGCAATGTGTGTCTGCCTTTCTCAATTCCTACTCTACTCACTCAAACACATCTCACAGTGCGGACAGAAGTGTAAAGTTACCACTAGTTAGCTAGAGTGACACCAAGCTAGGACCAATTGATTATAAGTACAAATTTGTGCGAGTACGTAGCTTGGGATGGGACTTAGGGTTGATAATATGTGGGCGCACAACTTAAGTGTCAACTGTAAGTCTTAAGGGCCGAATGCAATTTCTTGCTGGTAGTTCTACGTTGTTTTTCTGGCACCTAACATGACTCACTTTTGGCAGTGGTTTGTAAATACTGAAAAATCAAGTTGCATCTTAAACAGCAAATCCCTCAATAAAGGGATAGATGAGATGGGAGAAAGCAGGCAAGGGTGTATCACAATTGAAAGGTCCATTCTTAGTGAATTGTTGCTCTTCACAAATCTCAATGCATATATGTTCTGCAACAGAAAGATGATGGTAACATAATGTTAAGAATCAACAGAGGAAGTTTATGTATGCTTTTAGTCCTAACAAAGCTGGAACTTAGGTCAACTTAACAAAAAATTAAGGAAAGTAACAAATTCAATTTATTATACATCATCACAAATTCCAACAAATATTCGATGTGCAGATTTTAGTTCAACTCGTTCAGTCAGCTCTATGTACTAGTTACATAGCAACTGATGACCAAAATTAGGTTATTAACTGCAAAAAATCAGCACTACTTCTACTGTGGAATAATATTGTAATTCTCATTCAGCTAATAGTGAATGGCCTAAACAGTAGTCACCTCTGTTTTTGTGGAGTAATCTGGAAGACTTTACATCAATGAGGATGTTTATAATGTCAGATAATTATTATGGACCTTTTATTTATAAATAATGCTTGAATGTTAATGAGATGGAGCATTTTCCTGCAAACTGGAATAACAAGCTCCAATACCATAAGACAATACACTGAGGAGATTCATTGTTACAAAGGCTACACAATTAAAGACTACTTTCTCTCCTACTTCACAAATGCACTAGCCCAACAAGATGAGTACAAATATCTCTGTGCAGTTTGGAAAATAGGAGAGGTAATGGCAGATTGAAGCTTTGTGCTAAGACACAAGACATTCCAGGAGAGCACAATTGGTAAAAAGATTGCCCATGAAAGGCAAAGGACCAAGTTTACACCACACTTTGGAAAACAGTATCAATCTACCAGTGACTTAATATATTTTTATTGACCAATGAGAGCTGCATATACTGAGTATTCGAGTATTCTGTGGACTATATAATTACAATAGTGAAAGTAGTACAATAGTCATTACAAATCTCATATTTCTTCTCGTATAAGAAACGTGCATGAACACTTGACTGTACCAATAGCTTAATATCACAGGTTAGAACAATACTTAAAATACAACAGTTTTTAAAAAAATATTTATTAAATGATTTGTCAAGTTGTGAGTTATTTCATGTCCTTATATTAACTGGCAATACCTACAAAAAACCTAAAACCAAAAGAGCTACACAAATGTGTTACAGTTTCTTAACTGGCAAAAAATTATATGTATAATAGCACTATAATTAACAAATGCCTTAAACAGTCTCACCATGACTTTTGGCTGTGTACCAATAGTGAGATTTTCTCCAAGGCGCACAATTTCCAACACCTCTTGGTCTTCCTGGCTAGCATCCTGATCGAATTTAAATCCATTCCTCTGACTTGGACTCGTTCGACCACTCAGTGGGCTCCTTGCCCTGACAGGGGCTTGGCTTTCTCTTTGTACAGTCTCAGTTGCTGCCTGCACGGTAAAAAAAATGAAAGCGTAAAAACCCATATTACAAAAACATACACCCATTCTTTTCCTTAAAAGATAAATTTAGAAGACTGATTATTTGGGTAACACAATTCCTTCTAAAGCAAAGGGAGGAAAAGGTACGCCTCCCCCCCCCCCCTCCCTCCCTCCAGACTCTTTAATCAATAATTATGTGTTGATATATGTATTCCATTTAAATATAAGTATTTGTTAACATTGTAGATCTTGCACCTTATGTGCAATAATTGCCTCTGTAAGTTAAATTTAAATGAAAAATAAAGGGAACAAATACAGAAAACAAAATAATTTCTACAACCAAATAAAATGTTTTTATCCAAGTATGCTGTATGTTAAGCACTGTTTCTACTGGACCAGTAAACATGCTACTGCACTGCACATGAGATACTATATTCAGCGAATTTAAAGCAGCAAGGGTAGGAAAATATCCAAAGAAACTTAAAGAGCCTCACACCTCAGGAAAGAAATGACGACAAAAAGTTAATATGAACAATGCATACTATTCAAATAGACGGAGGCATATGCTGATAAAGTTCCAGAGAATAGAAGAAAGTGAAATCACAAAAATACTTCTAGGCATGCTGAGACAAGCTGTTCAGACTAAAAAATGATTAGCAGGGCTAGATGATGATCTCTAAATATATGGTGGTGCACATGCAAATCACATCATGCGGGACTACATTTGGTAAATCATGCTGCAAATGAAACAGGACAAAGTCTTTTGAAATGAATGTTATATTTTCCTTTTCTACAAACAATAGCTTCAAACTCACTAACCTGCATCCTCTCCTGGTGGATTCTGCTAATTAATTTTTGAGAAAATATGGTATTTCGGTGTTCATAAGATGACGAAATGATATCACGATTTTCTGATATACTGTCAGAGGGAAAGCGAAATGGGGAAGTTTCTTTCCTCATCGGAGATGAAGGCTGCGACTGTGATGGGGTTGTGTTATTGGATGCCAGGCTCTGCCACCGGGCAGATCCATGGGGATTTAGAGCCCGAACTACATTAGAGTTGGCTGGAGGGGTTCGACCAACCAAATGTCTCACGTCCTGCACATAAACAACAATACATGAGACAAGGTTTAAATGGAACAAAATTTTTTTCTTCTTTGCTAATTCTAAAGCACAACAAAAATAACTTGTAAAAATGAAACTGCAAAAATAAATGTTTTTAAAATATATCTGGTAAAGAGAAATAATATCTCTTAATAGCTGATCCATGCTATGAAGTCAACTAGTCACATAAGGAGTACAGTTTTCCAGCTTACTCTTCATGCACAAAGTTTTTGGCTCTATCAATGAATTACATGGAAGAGCATCAAAACATGTTGTTCCACTGTTCTTAATGATGTTATAGTTCTCACTGACATATGATGCTATACCATCTTTATTTGAAGAAAAAGCTGCTCTTTGATATTAGGCAAAACCAAAATAGTGGCTGCCAAGTAAAATGGATAATGTGTGTGAGATGTGATGATGCAACATAAAGCCCACTCAGAAGAAAGAGTGTACAATTTGGTCGTTACTGTACACTGTGTATTTAATGAAACAGCAGACAATGGTCACTCTATGAAGAATGAAGTTAGCTTTTCTGCTGATACTGATTTCACCTCAAAACCTAGACATTCAGATGAGGTAAAGCACAAAATCTACGTGATTATCATGTTAGTAAATGGGTCCCCTTTAATATACATGTGTAGATTCTCAAACCCACTATTTCAATGGATGCCTTTGTTTTTTTATGTCCTCTGTTCCTCTTGATATCAGGGATTGTTGTTACGTTACACTACCAAGAAACAGAATACACACACACACACACACACACACACACACACACACACACACACACACAGTTAAAAATTCCAAGGCAGATGACTTCATTGTTGCCATCACGAAATTATTCCACATGAAATTATTGCTACAGTACATGTGGCTCACTATGTGTATCGACCTTGCCTTAACACAGCTGGCCACACACTGCTGCCCCAGAGCCGAGAGAGCTACTTTTGACATGGTGACCTGTGATGTCATTGTTAAAGTTTCATCGAAGTTGCATGTCATGACAGCATGACTTAGTTCAATTTACGTTCTACATAATTTTAAATTAAGTTGAAAGGCAATTTCCTGTATGGTTCAGCACATCATAATACAAGACACGCCAAATATACAAAAAAAAAAAAAGCCAAAATAAAAATGTATCATTATGCAACTTACATCAGCATCTCATTTGGGAAGTGTGAACCAGGAATCAGGTTTTGTCAATGGCATACATTTCAGAAGTAACCAATGTACTCTTATTGATGTTTCAGTTAATTCATATAAAAAAAATTCATCAATTACAGGTAAGTAGCAGCTGAAATAGAGTTACTTTCACCTACTAGTTTGACAGTTACCTTAATTATATCAAAATGTCAAAGTATCAAAAAACAAGTGGAGTAGTGCTTTCCTGTCACACTTGAGTTTAGTTCACAGAAGCTACACCAAACAAAACCTGTTACATCAATGTAAAAATAAAAATATAAAAAAGAAAGAGAGAGAGAGAGAGAGAGAGAGAGAGAGAGAGAGAGAGAGAGAGAGAGAGAGAGAGAGTCCTGGCTTTCATTAAATGTTAGCAATCTTAAGTGTATTTTTTAAGAAGCAAATCGAAATCAAAGACCTGAATCACATAATGAGAACTGACAGAGCATAATGATGGTATGAAAAAGTTAGACAATTTTAAACCGTATTACAAGTAACCACAAATGCGCTTGTTAAATTACATATTAACAAGATTTAATACTTGATAATTTAGGTAAAAAAGAAACACAAAGCTCTCGGTTGGGAGTGATCAATCTGAGGCCAATCGAGTACTTGCAGTCAATCTTTGATCATTAAGAGAGTAGTGAATCCAAGATAATTAAATCTCAGGCATCAAACAATTGTCATTTGAGTTATATTGGTACAAATTATTAAGTGGAGGAAAATATGATGTTGAAAGGATTATAAACTTAACAATGGGCTAAGAAAGCTACATCAACCACCACTCATTCACCAGCAAGAGAACAAAAGTAACAATTAACGAAGGGAATGCCACGATACTGCCATCACAGGACCGATAACTCAACAAAACTGTAGCTCTTCGTTTTAACCAACATCACTGCTAACACGTGAAAAATTTGTCTCTATGCTAAGATCATGCCTTCAATAACAGCTTGACTGCCATGTGGCTAGGACAAAGGTTCCCAATTCGTGTTTGTAAGTAGGCGCACACAGGCCAAAACTAGTATTTCTTGTGTTTTCATGGTGGAGCTTCCATCTAAACCTGAATAGTTCATAAAAAAATAAGCTGATGAAGGTAAGAACACACTACTTTAGAATTATGGCAGTGGGCAAACTTTTCAGTAACATTCTGACCATAATACAAAACCCACTGTCATGATATGTGATCAAGTATCATATTTTGAAAGGAATAATAAAAAGATTATGAAAGCTTTATATTTAGGGAAGGTTATTTAGTCATGACACACAAATGAATGTTTTCATAGAATATCGACTTCCACAAACTTTCTCCTCTCTTTGCACCATTTTCTTCTGGAATGATTATCATCTTCGACCCATGTCTCATAAGTCAACAAAAATAATCTGACTGGGTCAACGCATGAAACAGGTAATACTGTTTGTCTTCCAGGTTTAACAGTCACAGATGCAGATACCCAAGCCTTACTACTGCCCAATAATAAGGGAAGTACACTGGAAACCCATTGGAATTCCCAATTGGAGCAGTTAGAGTCCCTTAGATTGGTCATATTTTACTACAGTCTTTGCATCAGAATGTTGGTCTCACATAAGTTTTTTTTTTAATACTACCATGGAGAACTGGATCTGTGGTGCAGCATGCTGGTGGATTAATCAGTTAAAGATTTCTCAGCTTACAATACAATATGGCTTAATTTCTCTTAATATTTTTCCTTTTCTAATACATACTGTGATTTTGTTTTCCTCCATTTTAATTGTGTTTTAGGAGTTGCGGCTCATTGAAACCAAATTCCTGCGGCTCATTGGAACCAAATTCCTCCAATTTGATTCACTACTAAAGATGATGTATCTGCTGTCAATTTCCTGTAATACTGACTAGAGAGAAATACATAATGTGACAAGGTTAGGGTCAGAGAGGAGGGACTGTGATGGAATACAAGAAGTGGAATAAGGAAATATGGAGGAAGAAAAGATCATTGTCTACTTATTCAATGTTATGAATAGAGATAAGTTGTGTATTGAGTACTGCCCAGCACCTTAAAATCAACACTCCATTTCCTCCTTACCTTAACAGGTGTTGTTTCTGGGGTTGCCTCTACCGCAGCCTCAGGTGGTGATGTCCCTTCATGGGGAGGCACAGAAGCATTAACATGGCCCTGCAGAATTCATACAAAATTATTAAACATGTGTGACACGTGAAAGATTAGTACTTGTGCTCTTTAAAACATGGTGGTTAGAAAGATAGTGCAGAAATAGCAACTTCAATACAACACAGAAAATTGATATGAGAATGTAAACGAGAAAATATGAGTACACATCATAACAGACTTGGTTTGCCCTTTGAATTTTAACTAGATACATTCTGTACAAAAATTTTCTTATTTATTTCTTTACAATACAGTTTCAATACGTGGAGTGCTTTTATTTGGAAAAACAGTTAGAATCTATAGCTATAATGATACTGAATTGTATATACCATCCACTTGACCATGTGAGATGGTTGGTAATGCATCGTAGAGACGAATGTGCAAATAAAAGGAAACAACAGAGTGGAACTCAATAACAGAAAATAGTATATCAAAAATCTCAAAGGAGGTCACTGAATTTTGTTAAGACAGATGAACTATCAGCAATGCCTTATGGTTTCAGTCTGCTAGACAAAGGTTTGGCATATAATCCATAGCACTGGTGTACTGGTGATTTCACGCCACTTTCGGCATGTGATATATGAACTGTCTGTGTTACTCAAAAGCTTTAAGATTCAAAAGCACTCCAGTGTGGACTGTATCTGCTGTGCAAATCCCTTTTCACATTCTTCGCACCCTGGCAGGCTAATGACCCATAAATAGTAATGCCCAAAGTCTAATGATACACTGGAGTTCTTGGGAATACGTATTTTGGGCTCAGTGAAATAATATTGGTAGCAGTGGATCAAGAAAATTTAGGCAATGGTTTCAGACCATTAGACATAACCAGCAACTGCATCTGCACTTCTACTGAAATGTGGTGTCAATTCTGGCTTATTGATCTCCTTTAAATCATGATAAATTAGTTACCTTCTATTGTTTATTGATGGTGAATAATTTCCATCTTAAAATTACAAACATTTCAACTTTAGCACTGACTGAGCTCATACTCTAAGTTTTACATCTATCTCCATTTTACATATTTGTCACTGTTAACTGGCTCCTCCAAGGGTTTTCATAAAACAGTATTCTGAGGTCCTCCTTGGCACTCGGTACTCTGTTGGTGACTCCATGCAGCACCTGCTGTGATGAAGTATGTATGCTGATGAACTCCATCTACCGTACACTGCCCAAGAAGTATATCAAGCAAATAATAAAATACAAAATAAATGATATCGTGTATTTTAAAACAACATCTTTTGGGATGACAGTGAAACACCTATTTTACATCTCCGTGCTGTCCAAACATAAAAAATACAAAATAGAAGGAAATGCAGATTCAAGGAAAACATTAAAACACCCAAAATATGACCAAAAATATAAGCAACTGGCGTATATCATAAGCCTTTCCAATACATGGTATAAAATCTGTATAAGTGAATGAAATTAAATGTATAACACAATGCTTATACAATAATTTATGGTAACAAATTTCATCATAAATAAGAATCACTAATGTGTAACAGCAAGTAAAAACTCATAAAAAAATTTAAGTTGGTGTCTGAGTACATGGCAATCTAGCTATTTTCAGACATGCTATGACCACAAATTAAAACATGCATTTTTGAGAGACCGTTCCTTTGTGCAAAACCAGAAAAAAAAGCAAAACTTGATTAATACGCTGAATTAAACCGAAAAATGTGAAGCATGGTGAAAGGCGTCGGCATATAATATGTTAATATGTGGTGGTGGTGGTGGTGGTGGTGGTGGTGGTGGAGGGGGGGGGGGGAGTGTGATTTCCTTCTGTAGTCAATGGCAGTGCAGCATACACAGGTGACAAGCGTAGTGACCTCTAGTGTACTGGTTGTAAACATCCAGTAGACGAGCTCATTTTACATGTGTGGAATGAGTACATTTCGCACTAATTTCTGCAGCATAGGTTATGATAAATACGGGCCTCAGCACACATCCGTGTGACATCAGCAATGTAGTGCTTGTGACCAACAATAAATACTTATCAAAGCCCTTTGGTCAAATCTGTGACAGTGTGGTAGGGAAGATTTCAGCACAGATAAAAGTTAGAGCGAGGGCCATTGTTTAGATGTTGCCTGCTTCAGTACATTTAAGCTATAAAATGATAAAGTATGAGGGTGGTTTGAAAAGTTCTCGGAATCACCACGAGAGGTCAGTGCTAGTGCAATGAGTTGTTCACATGATATTCACTGGACTGTTGCCTGTAAATATGTGCCACGTCAGTGTTCTTGGAAGAGAGCTGTGGAGGTGATGTGGCTCTGTTGTTCTTGCGTAGTGATTTGTGAGGTGGGGGGGGAGGGGGGGGGGGGGAAATCGAGATTTGAGCAATGATTAAGTACTTCGTAAAGAAAGGTATGAAAGGAAAGGACATTCATGCCAATTTCCAGAATACACTGGGGGACTCTGCTCCTTCATATTCAACTTTTGCCAAGTGACAAATGAATTTAAATTTGGTTAGGAGAGCTTTGATGATGATCCTTGCGGTAGCCGGCAAAGAGGTATCACTACTACAGAAATCATTGCAAAAATGCACAAAATGGTCATGGAGGATCACCAATTGAGAAAGCGTGGAATTGCTCATGCTTGCCAGATGTCATCTGGAAGGGTATATCACATTTTAACTGAAGAATCAGAAATGAAAAAATTATCTGCAAAATCGCTCTTGACGCTTGATCAAATACGCATGAGAATGGACATATCAGAACAATATTGGCCCATTTAAGGAGAAACAAAAGATTTTTTGTGCTGGTTTATGACTACAGATGAAACATGGATGCACTACTATACTCCAGAGACAAAATGACAGTCAAAGCAGTGGGAACATGCTGATTCTCTGCCACCAAAGAAAGCAAAGACAATTCCTTCAGTGAGAAAGGTCATGGCATTAGTGTTCTGGGGTCGAAGGGAATTCTGTTTGTACATTATCTCCCAACTGAGCAAACAATTACTGGAGAATACTAACCACCTAGATGAACTGCAACAAAAAATAAGTGAAAGAACGCCGGGTTTAGCAAGGAAGAAAGTCATCTTCCATCAAGACAATGTGCAACCGCACATGTGCCATCACTGTGGCAAAATTACATGAACTGAGGTATGAATTGTTGTCACACCTGCCTTATTCACCTGATATGGCTCCATCTGATTTCCACCTCTTCCCAAAACTGAAAATTTTTCTTGATGGACAAAGATTCACTTCAAATGAAGAACTGATAGCTGGTGTTGACAACTATTTTGCAGACCTGGAGCAAACTCATTTTCAAGATGGGATAAAGGCACTGGAACATCATCAGACCAAGTGCACTGATCTACAAGGAGACTAAATTGAAAATAAGAAAAGTTTCAGTGATGTAAGTACTTTTTTTCTATTCTGCTCCGAGAACTTTTCAAACAACCCTCGCATATTTGGTGCGTCACTATCACCTCAGTGATCATTCCAAGTTATGAATAATACAGAAGTCTTCGTAACATAAAGCAAGGTGACTACAAAACCATTATAAGTTGATGGAATCATACAAAAAAATAGCTACAGCAATCAGCTGCATTTCAAGTTGCTGCACTGTGGATGATGGTAAGTTTACACATAAAAAGAAAGGATGTGGAAGGAGATGGAAATGTGAAACTCCAAGTGCATTCAAAGTGTACAAAAGTGACATAAAAGTATTTATTTTTACTCTAAATAATTACCTTAACCTTCATAAATTCCTCCTTGGGTGATTTAGATATTGTTTCACACATTTCTGGCATAATAAATAAAATGGTACACTGAGGGAATCAAATACTATAATTCAAGCTAGAATAGCTTTCTCCCGTTGCTAAAAATCTTAAAGCTGTGAGAGGATCTTTAATGCAAGTAGCATTCATGATTTAAATAATGAAACACTAGATCAGTTACGCATTTTTTCACAATTTGCACAATTCTTTATGAGAATCTATTCACATGTTCAAGTAGAAATATTTACAAAGTTAAGCAATTTAAAAAAAAAACTAGGTTGGACCCCACATGTCAACAGGGGACTGTTTCAAGTTGGTTGAGGAACTGTAATTGTGTGGGGTGTCTATAAAATTACACTAAACCATCAAAATATAGCTGCAAGGCAAGAGAGCAGAACACACATACAAACACTACATAAAATACCTACATAAATATTTCCTCTTGATAATGAGATTAACTTCTCAGAAGGCATCATATTAAGTGTGAAAAAATACATAATTAGTGCAATTGTCCATTATTTAAATTGTTAATGACACAGTTGCATGGTATCCAAAAACATCGTTTGTGATGAATGAAATTAAGAATGGTATTTTGTAGATGAGTCATATATTAAAACATGAGAGGCCACTTTCACGAGGGCAAACTGAACTTTTTGTTCACCAGTTCTCAAATACTTTTTGTTGTTCTTTATGTCCTCACACAGTAGCCATGAAGCAAATTCTGGTGAACACTTCCAGTGTTTGTTCTCCCTATACACAGTTTCGCCCAACTTCGAGCGTTTCTTCTCACTATACACAGTTTTGCCCACAATCTTTTCCATTCTTCTTTCTTTTCAAGCAATGCATTTGCCACCAACATTTGATAGTGTACTGGTGACAATCATGTTACAGCTCCAGTGAAGTAGTTTGGACAGAGAAGTTCAACGAAATCTTTGACAAATATCATCTACAGAGTAATACGAGTCTCACGTTTCAGATGTGTGTCAGCCAGCAATAACAACACTTTGCTGATGTCCCACAAACATGCACTCTGGCCTGCATGTATCATAGACCACGTTTTTGAAAGAATGGAAATAATTCTGAAGTAGTGGTCCTGTGAAGGAAACCCAAAATGAGGCTATCAATTTGTTGATCACTGCAGTGCCAAGTTGATATTTATGGATGTGTTAGTAACAGGTGACTCTCAGTTTTGGCGAGAACTCCTTATGGGAATGTGTGTGGTTGCACAACATGTGACATATTTGTGACAAAGCAAAATGTGAATGTTATTGCTCATCGTTTCCAAATGATGCTCATCATTTCATTTTCAGCAATTTAAGCTGTCCTCATAGGTTCCTGTCTAACCACACACTCTGACACTATCACATGTTTGGAAACAAAAAGACAAATATTTTTGAGAAGGAAGAATATGAATTTTACTGCTACTCATTTCAGTCTCAGCAATTAAATCTGTCCTCTATGGCTCCTATCTAACCACACAATCGGAAATCACCACATATTCAGAAATGGAAATCTAAATATTTATTTCACCCTCTGTTCTCTAATCAAGACAGAAATGTTAAATAAAATTGAATATTGCAAAACATACTTGTATTACACCCATAACAAATTACCAGAATGGGTTATATCCAAGATTAAGACAAAATGTTAGCTTATAGTAGGATGTGAATCTGCCACCTCTAACTCTGTAAACTTATGATGTTACTTATTACACTACAGATAAATCGTATGAGTTACATCTCGTCTTGGGTATCATAATATTTCGTGAAGCCTTATATCCTTGATCTTTAATTAACAGACATTTAAAAATAACAATGATGTGTTTGTGACACCTTTTCAATGTGTCGCTGCTTTGAAATGGCATACTGCAGCACACACACCAAAGGAAATGAATAATCAAAACACACACAATACACACTGGGGTCATTCACATGCGCTTGCAAAAATCAATAGTCAACAGCCCACTTGTGATGTCGGCTGCGCTGGCTGTTGGGTGATGTAACAAGTTGCCAAGCAATAAGAGCTCACTAGCAGGAAATGGCCAATGTTTTCTTGATTCTAACTGAGATATTCTTCGAGAATCAGTGTTTGAATTTAAAAGGTTGACAATTGATATCATTGCTGAACAAAGTACATTAAAAATACATGCAAAAAGATTAGACAGAGTTATAAGTGGCACAAGAAAAGGTGGCAGCTAAGCCCCTTCGTCATGTATTGGCTCAGTCCAGAACACTTCATGTTGACTGTCTTGTTTTCCCATTGCTGCCACAATCTAGCAGTAGTTGTATCACAATTGTGTAGTGAAGCTAAACATTACAAGCTGTGTTGGCATAGCCGATCATAGATTACTTCAGAATTTCCTCCCTCACATATCATCTCTCCGCAACGGCCTAAAATATTCCCTTAACTTCGCTACCTCCCATTGTGCGAACTGTCTTTCATGGCAGTTATAACTCGTTCAGTCACATCAAATGGCAATAGGAAGGAAACGGGATGAAGTCAAGCAAGATGTCAATTAAGAATGTAGACTAGAGATAAACCTTACTAGAAAGAAACGTACGAACAGTGACTTTTTAACACTGATCTTATGGGTTTTTCAAAGGGGCTACAAATTTATGAGGTAAAATAACAAAAAATGTACTTTTATCTCATTCAGAAAAAGCTGTATACCTGCTTGCTCACTTACAGTACAGAAAATTTTGCAACTATTCATTTCCCTCAACACGTGCCACTCTACATAAATGACTAAGTGTGTTTCTACTTACTAAGCCATCTAGCTGAGATACAAAATACCACGAAAAGAATAATTCTTTTCATTTATACAAGAACTACTTGATTATTAATCATGTTTTTTTCTTCTCATTAACTAATTAATTAATCTACTGAAAACAACCATACCCTTCCCACTTTGCTTTAGAAAGCTATCTAATGAATTATATAACTTAAATATATACACATATATTTTCGTATCATCATCATCATCATCATCATCATCATTTTTCTTTCAAAGTTAAAACACGATATGGATTTTAATGTCATCGTCTTGCTAATGCTGTAATATCTTTATATAACCCTTTATCATTATGTTTTCCTTAAAACTGAAACTTTATTAATGCCACATGCAATAATGTTCTCCTTTGGGAGGCCTGTCACATCTGACCAACCACAATTTTCTACTTATTATTTCCGCAAAATCACAACCCCTTTTTTTTGTAAATAATTAGATATTCAAATTTAAAATGTTGTATCACAATGTGCCTGAAGGTGAAGCCTTAGTCCTCACAGGACGGGGCGTGAGTCATACTTGGGTAGCTCAGTTGGTAGAGCACTTGCCCGCAAAAGGCAGAGGTCCCGAGTTCGAGTCTCAGTCCAGCACACAGTTTTAATCTGCCAGGAAGTTTCATATCAGCGCACACTCCGCTGCAGAGTGAAAATCTCATTCTATATAATGGTAAGACAGATTTCCAAACCAAACCTTAATTTGCAAGACATTTCCAGGAGCACATGTCAATTCTGATCACAGTTTACTAGTTATGAACTGTATGTTAAAACTGAAGAAACTGCAGAAAGGTAGGAAATTAAGGTGATGGGACCCAGATAAGTTAAAAGAATGAGGGGCTGAGAGTTTCATTGCGAGCACTAGGCAACGATTCACTAGAACAGGGTAAAGGAATACAGCAGAAGACAAGTGTGTAGCTTTTAGATGGAATAGTGAAGGCAGCAGAGCATCAAATCAAACAGCTAAAAAAACAATGCCTAGTAGAAGTCCTTGGATAACACAGGAGATATTGAATTAAACAGATGAAAGGTGAAAATATAAAACCATGTAAATGAAGCAGGTGAAAAGGAATACAAATGTCTGACAAATGAAATTGACAGGTAGCGCAAAATGGTTAAGCAGGAAGTGCTACAAGACAAATTTAAGGATTTAGAAGCATATAGCACTAGGGGAAAGACAGATACCACCGACAGGAAAATTAAAGAGGCCTTTGAGGAAACAGAAGCAGTTGTATGAATATCTAGAGTTCAGACGGAAAACCAGTGCTAAGCAAACCTCAAAGATGTAAGGAGTATATAAAGGGTTTATACAAGGGAGATGAACTTGAAAGCAGTATTATAGAAATGGCAGAGGACTTAGATGAGAATGAGATGGGAGATATGATACTGTGAGAATAGTTTGACAGAACACTGAAAGATCTAAGTTAGAACAAGGGCCCTGGAGTGGACGACATTCGGTCACAACTACTGATAGCCTTGGGAGAGCCAGCCATGACAAAAATCTTCCATCTGGTCTGCAAGATGTCTACAAAATGCCCTCAGCCTTTTAGAAGAATATAATAATTCCAAAGAAATCAGGTGCTGGCACGTGTGAAAATTACCAAACTATCAGATTAATAAGTCACAGTTGCAAAATATTAACATGAATTCTTTACAGATGAATGGAAAAGCATGTAGAAGCTAGCATTGGAGAAGGTCAGTCTGGATTCCGGAGTAGTAGTGGAACATGTGAAGCAACACTGACCCTACTAGTATCTTCAAAGATAGGTTAAGGAAAGGAAAACCTACATTTACAGCATTTGTTGACTTAGAGAAGGCTTGACTGGTATACTCTCTTAAATTCTGAAGGTAGCAGAGGTAAAATACAGGAAGCAAAAGGCTACTTAGATCTTTTACAGAAATCAGATGACAGTTACAACATTCATGGGGCATGAAAGAGAAGCACTGGTTGAGAAGGGGGTGGGACAGGGTTGTGGCCTACCCACAATGTCATTCAATCTGTACACTGAGTAAGCAGTAAAGGAAACAAAAGAAAAATTTAGAAAAGGAATCAAAAGAAAACTTTGGAAAAGGAATTTGAAGTTCAAGGAGGAGAAATAACTTAGAGGTTTGTTGCCATTGACATTGTAATTCTGTCAGAGGCAGCAGAGGACTTGGAAGAGCAGTTAAATGGAATGGCCACCATCTTGAACGGGGGATATAAGATGAACATCAACAAATGCAAAACTAAGATAACTGAATGGCATCAAACTCAATCAGCTGACGCCAAGGGAATTAGATTAGAAAACTGGTAGTAGATGGGTTTTGCTATTTGGCCAGAAAAATAATTGAACATGGCCGAAGTAGAAAGGATATAAAATGTAGACTGACAAAGATAAGAAAATCATTTCTGGAGAAGTGAAATTTGTTAACACTGAATATAGATTTAAGTGTTAGGAACTCTTTTTGGAAGTATTTGTATGGAGTGTTGCCATGTATGGAAGTGAAATGTTAACAATCTACACTCTACACATGAAGAGAATAGAAGCTTTTGAAAAGTGGTGCTACAGAAGAATGCTTAATGGCTGATGGGTACACAATGTAACTAATGTGGCCCATAACAGAACTGGGGAGAAAAGAAATTTATGGTACAACCTGACTATAAGAAGGAATCGGTGATAGGACACATTCTGAGACATGAAGAGATCACCAACTCAGTACTGGAGCAAAGAGTTGAGGGGTGGGGGTGAAAAATGTAGAGGAAGGCCAAGAGATGAACACAGTAAGTAGACTCAGAAGGATATAAGGTGCAGTAGGTTTTCAAAGATGAAGGGGCTTGCAAAGGATAGTGTAGCATCAAACCAGTCTTTGGACTGAAGACTACAACAGCAACAATGAAAACAACCCAACCCAATAATCTCAGTCAAATTTCTTTAGTCTGGGCTTGCAGATTTGGCAGTACACAAGAGTGGGCTCAAGATGTCATTTCTGGTGTGGTGAGCAAGGTGGGGTGGGGTGGGGTGGGGTGGGGTAGGAAAGTGGGGATGCTACTGGTGGAAGCAGCACATCATGTAAAAAGTAGTTACTATGAAAACTAACACTGCAAGTTATGCCTCCCAGCCTTCCATACGCACTAGCCATTGAAGCACCTCACTGCCATCACAAGCAGTTGTAATGGATCTGGGAGATGTGTTATTTTCTACCGGATTTGTCGATACCAAATTGTAAATGTTTTCTTATATTTTGTCAGAATTTTTTAAATTGTAATTTGCCTTATTTTATACCAATTTACTTATATTTTTGAGAGTGACAGCATATTGATTACTATAAGTAGATGTGACGAAGAATATCGAAGAGACTGATTACAAGTGGAAGCTTGTGTGTTGTGTAAAATGTCTTTGACGCTGGAGTCGTCTTTGACTGTAGTCAGTCGGCAGTGAGCTCTTGGTGTGTGTTGACGGTAGAACAATGTGCAGGTCGCCGTTATAAATAATTTGCTAGTGAATGGGAAAAAATGAATTATGTTACTATTTTTTTTATATAAACTTTAAGAAGAAACCACATTCGAAGAAATGGTATTTGAAGCACCAAAAATGAGGCAAACGCATTGAACCAGGTCATTTCCGCAGCCGACGAAACTCCATTGTGGAATCATACTTCCACTAGACGACTGAAGCCAAGACAAATATCATCTTGTAAACATTTCACGGAAAAGATACTGTCACGAAATATGCCAAATTTAAGTAAATAAAAATAGTGAGCATATTTCACAGTGCATTGATACAGCCTCTGCACCCACCACTAGCCTACCATTCTGAGATCACTAAGGCTAGAGAAAATGAGGAAGTCAGATCACAGCCCCCAGCAACAGAAGTCCTACAGCCCTGGAAGAATAAGTCACTGAGGCCGTGCTCCTGCCATCAAATGTCACTGAGCTACTGGGTAGGATTACTGCCTGTTCTGCCACCCTACATTGTAAGTTGTGATTTCATCCTGGGCAATACCACTCCTATGGACCAATTAGAAGGGAGATAGATCTAAATTCTTACGACTCCAGCTACATGGAGAACGGCTCAGAGTGATAGAAATATTATTTGCTTAGCAGATAGTTCTAACTTCTGGCTGTCACAACTACAGGTGTCATGACAAATATGTCTCACAGGGAGAGTTGTTGGCCTGTAGCAGGAAACTTATACCCAGCCCGATTGATTGCTTGGCAGTTTGCAACTTGTTATATAAGCCTCAAAAAGCTGATTCATGAACAGAACTCTACCTAGTTTTGTGGGCCTGAACTTTGAACTGAAACTTGATAGTGTGTGGTGGTGTTTGAGACAATTCTGACTTGGTTGTTCAGTATTAATTTTCAGCTAACATTACTTGCAGTTGTAAAGTTCACACTCTACTGCTTTTCTGCCTGTGACTTATTATCCAACTTGTTTTCCACATGGTATGTGGTTAGTGGCAGTATCCTACCAAATTTGCATCACGCTGTGACAAAAAAGTAGCCAAGAAAATTAAAAATATCAGTTAGTATAGGAATCTCAAACAGAAGAGAAAGATGTGGCTTGAAAACTAACAAAAATATATTCCATGGAAATCATTTACGACTACACACAAATGTGCTCACATTCTGATGAGATAGAAGACCACTAGGGAGATTTGCAGAAGCCGACAAATGAAAACAAATCCCACTACAGGAAGATGTGAGAATTTTTTTCTAGAAATAGACCTGATAGCAGAAATGACATCACTCATTAATAAATGACCATAAAACATGACTGTCCTTAACAATCTCTTTTAGAAGAAAATAATCAGAAAATGGGCTTGCCAAAAACAAAAAGTGAATCTGACTATAATTTATCAAACAATAAAGAAATTTCATATGAAGTGACTACCAAATCATTTCACAATTCCAAGATAAAAATAGATTGTTGGTATTCGTCTTCAGTATGGAAACCAGTTCGGTGCCAGTCTCTCCACTAGTCTATGTTATGCAAGCCCTTTCATCTCTGTGTAACTACTGTAACCAACAGCCATTTGAACCTACTTACTGTATTCAAACCTTGGTCTCTTCCATAATTTTTAACCCGCCCCCCCCCCCCCCCCCCATACATACACACCTACATACACAGATTCCCCTCCAACCCCAAATTGGTAATTCCTTTTGATCTCAGGATATGTCATATCAATAGTCCATTCTTTTGGTCAGGTTGTGACATAAATTCTTTCCTCTCCAATTCAGTACCTGCTCATTATTTATTGGATACATCCATCTGGTTCTGTAACACCACATTTCAAAAGTTTCTATTGTCTTACTGACTGAAATGTTTATCAATCACATTTCACTTGCATGCAAGGCTACCCTCCACTTAATGACCTTCAGAAAGGCGTCCCAACACAAATTTATCTGTACTACTACATAAACACGAGAAACTGCTACCAAAAATCTCAAAAAGTTCAGTCTATTTACTTCAAATTCTTACAGGTTACTCTGATAAATATTCAGATGGCACAGGCTACAAGATTTTTTAAGCAACAGTGTACAAGTTTTCTGTTAAAACTGATTGCAAGAAAGAAAATGATGTGCTGTTAAAACATGGAGGTTTTCTTTCTTTCTCTCAGTCTGTTTTAACTGTGAAAGAAGGCACTTAAACCATTAGATAAATTGTATCTCCCATATAGTGACTTTTCCTTCCAAAGCACATATTGTCCATCCTTCATTACAATCTCATAATCTACATCTACTTTGTCTCTCTTGTGCTGTCCATCCACATCTTGTCCTTCGTTTTCCCCACTCACCTTTGTTACATATGCACTTTGTTGCTGCCAACGGACTTACTCGTGTGCAGTGCTGCCAACGGACTTAATCGTGTGCAACTTTTGTGACATCTTATAGCACCAGTCACGGTAGTTATGACCGTGCTCCATGCTGCATACATACCATCCGCCCACTGGACCTACTGCCGCTGCACCCTCCACCCAATAGCTTCCCCTTCCCCCATCCAGGCACTTCCTCACAACTCATGTCCCCACTTTATCTTCAGCATACGCCACTCTCTACCAACTTCTACAACAGCCCATCACATACTTAGCCCATATATCTGCCTCCCCTCCCTCTCACATTCATTCATAGCTGTCAAACCGGCTGCCTCCCTCCACAAGGTTAGCTGACCTCATCCCAATTCCCTCTCTCTCTCCACCCACCCCAATCGGCCAATCGACATTAGCCCCACCACAAGCAGTCCATTACAATTAAGTACCCCACTCACTCATACAGTTATAACTGGTGGAGACTTCAATCTATCCTCGATTTGCTGGAGAAAATACATGTTCAAAGTCGGTGGTAGACAGAAAACATCTTCCGAAATTGTACTAAATGCTTTCTCTGAGAATTATTTTGAACAATTAGTTCATGAGCCCACAAGAATTGTAAATGATTGCGAAAATGCACTTGACCTCTTAGCCACAAATAATCCTGATCTAATAGAGAGTGTCATGATGGATACAGGGATTAGTGAACACAAGATCATCGTAGCGAGGCTCAAAACAATATCAACCAAAAACACTAAAAATAAATACAAAATATGTCTATTTAAAACAGCAGATAAAAATTCACTTGATGCTTTACTTAGAGTGTCTCCATTCCTTCCAAGCTAATTATGTAAGTGTAGACCAGATATGGCTCAAATTCAAAGATACAGTATCAACAGCAATAGATAGATTCATACCGTGTAAGTTAATAAGAGATGGGACTGATCCACCATGGTACACAAAACACGTCAGAACACTTGGAAAAAAAAAAAAGAAGAGCATGCCAAATTCAGAAGAACGCAAAATCCCCAAGACTGGGTAATTTAGTGCGGACGTCAATGCGAGATGCTTTTAATAGGTTCCCCAATGAAACACTGTCTCAAAATATGGTAGAAAACCCAAAGATATTCTGGTCGTATGTAAAGTACACCAGTGGCAAAAAACAGTCAATACTGTCACTGCACAATAGCGATGGAAATGTTATCGATGATGGTGTCACTAAAGCGGAGTCACTAAATACAGTTTTCCATAATTTCTTCACGAAAGAAGACAAAGTAAATATTCCAGAATTCGAAACCAGAACAGCTGTTAGCACGAATGACATAAATGTAAATATCTTAGGTGTTGCGAAACAACTCAAATCACTTAAGAAAGGCAAGTCTTCCGTCTAGATGGTATACCAACCAGGTTCCTTTCAGAGTATACAGATACAATAGCGCCTTTCTTAGCAATCATACACAACTGCTCACTTGACGAAAGGTCTGTTCCTAAAGACTGGAAAGTACTACGGGTTACACCAATATTCAAGAAAGGAAATAGGAGAAACCCATTAAATTAAAGACCCATATCATTGACCTCAATTTGCAGTAGGATTTTGGAGCATATACTGCACTCTAACATTATGAATTACCTTGAAGAAAATTATTTATTGATACATAACCAACACGGATTCAGTAAATATCGTTCTTGTGCAACACAGCTAGCTCTTTATTCCCATGAAGTAATGTGTGCTGTTGATAAAGGATCTCAGATTGATTTCATATTCCTAGATTTCAAGAAGGCTTTTGATACCGTTCCTCACAAGTGACTATTAATCAAATTGCATGCATTTGGAATATCATCTCAGTTGTGTGACTGGATTCGTGATTTCCTCTCAGAGAGGTCACAGTTTGTAGTGATAGGCAGTGAATTATCAAATAGAACAGAAGTGATATCTGGCGTTCCGCAAGGTAGTGTCACAGGCCCTCTGCTGTTCCTGATTTACATGAACGATCTAAGTGATAATCTGAGCAACTCCCTTAGATCGTTTGCAGATGTTGCTGTAATTTACCGTCATCAGACAATCAATTCAATTACAAAATGATCTAGAGAGAACTTCTGTATGGTGCGAAAAGTGGCAATTGGCACTAAACAAAGAAAAGTGCAAGGTCATCCACATTGGTACTAAAGGAAATCCGATAAATTTTGGGTATACGATAAATCATACAATGAAGGCCTTCACGACTGGACGTTTCAGCTGCCGAGAATTCTTCCGGGTTGTATGGCCATGGTCCATGGGATAGAAGAGTTCCACGGACCACAGCCATACAACCCAAAAGAATTCTCGGCATACGATAAATCGCACAAATCAAAGGGCTGTCAATTTGACTAAATACATAGGAATTATAATTACGAGCAACTTAAATTGAAAAGACCACATAGATAATATTGTGGTGAAGGCGAAACAAAGACTGTGCTTTGTTGGCAGAACACCTAGAAGATGCGACAAACCCACTAAAGAGACAGTCTACCTTACACTTTTCCATCCTCTGCTGCAATATTACTGCGCGTTGTGGGATCCTTACCAGGTAGGATTGACAGAGGACAACGAAAAAGTGTAAAGAAGGGCAGCTTGTTGGGTGTTATCGCACAATAGGGGTGAGAGAGTCACTGGTATGATAAGTGAGTTGGGGTGGCAGTCACTGAAACACAGGCAGTTTTCTTTGTGGCGAGATCTGTTTACAAAATTTCAATCACCAACTTTCTCTTCCAAATGCTAAAATATTTTGTTGACATCCACCTACATAGGGAGAAGTGATCATCATAATAAAAAGAGAAATCTGAGCTCAAACGGAAAGATTTAGGTGTTACTTTTTCCCCACGTACCATTCGAGAGTGGAATTGTACAGAAGTAGTATGAAAATGGTTCGATGAACCCTCTACCAGGCACTTAAGTGTGAATTGCAGCATAACCAAGTAGATGTAAATCTGCCAAGAAACAAAGCATTGGTACTGTTAGTCCAGCTGACACCATATAGGGGTAGAGACGTCTATGTGTGCCTGTCGATACTGGTAGCTGATTTGATACGTATTAATTATATAACTGAGACCAAAATTAGGGGTGAGTAACATAGAGTGAGTTAGTGTATCTAGACTAGAGCTGAGAACTGCAGCAAACCCGTCTTCAGACTGAAGGATATAGTCAAATCAAAGTTATATATACAATGAATTCTCTATCTAAAGTTAACGTTTTAACATATCAAAGATGATAATCCACACACGCCACTGCTTTGAAGAGAAATTACACATATATTCCTTCCCAAGAATTGTGATTATAATATGTGGCATTTTATTGAAACATGTATAGACAACACTACAATATTTGTATAGCATATTTTACACCAAATTTACTACTAACTCTAACGGGACCTATGATTACAAACTGCAAATCCTGAACAGAATATTAAATTCTGTAAGACTGTCACTAAGTTCAGTTATGGAACAAGCAGATATGCTACAAGGCGAAGATATTAATGACCTCAAGGAATCAGAATCAGTACTACAACTGTACTATTGTCACATTTCATCACCTTCAAGGAAGTTGGGCTCCAAGACAGCATTTCATAATGAACACTACTGTAGAATTGATAATTTCACCAGAGCCTGCAGAAACCTTCTCAACCATTGCCATTTCTGTATTATAATTCTAGTGAACTATTAAATGTGTGCTCTGAATTCACACACAGATACTATGCTGTTGGGGGTTGCTGAACCGATATAATTATAATAACTTAATACAGTACCTAAAGCTTTCCAGTCACTTCCAATCTTAGTACACAGGCAACTCTTTAATACTGCTAGCATTGCGAACACATACTTAACATTTTAGCAACAGTTAACAAGTTAGTAAAATAATTTAAAACATATACTTAATACTTTGGGAACTTAATTTCTTATGTCACTCCTGCTTTCATAGACGTTGAGGCAACACAGTTTTCTGGCAGCTAAGAGTGGCAGTAACCAGAAAGCAGTTATTACAAGTCAGGTTTATTCGACTATCAGTTCAGCACCTCCAGTCAACCACACTGAGTGTCAATTTAGAATACATAAATGCTATTGACACAAGAAACAAATCAACAAAGATATAAGATCAGTCACTCTTGCATCAACATTCACCTGTGAGTTTGGGGTTTGTGGTATGGATGCCGGAGCTGACTCTTGAGGTGGTGGTGTGGATAATCCAAAGCAAGCACTTGGACTCCAGAACTCATTTTCTGTAGGTGGGTGCCGAACACTCAGAGGAGTAAATGCTGACTTCAGCAAGGTACTATCTGTAAAAAACAAAGTAGTCTCAAAATGTTCTGAACAAATATCTATCATATTACAAAATTCCATCTTTGATATGACATTATTCTTAAGTAATCCTTACAGAAACACTTAACAGTCCTAGTATAGTAAACTTCAGTTGTTTGTGATAATTAAATATCAAGCTCACAGACTTCCAATTTTCTAATATATGTAAATGCCATACACACATCATTAATTATGAAGTAATAATTACAAAGACCCTTGGTAGTGAACACTACAGCCTAAAGTAATCTTTACAAAGATTTTGAGGTGTTTATCATACCATAGTATAGTATAGTATAGTATAGTATATGGGTCTATGTATATCCAATAACTTGCCACAGTATATGAACTGTCACAGGTAATATCATGGAATTTAAGACTAAATTTAAGAACTTTGCGTTGAGCAGATCCTCTTATTCGAATGGGCAGTAGAGCTTTATAGGTACCCTTAGAAACAATACCAGAATTTCCCTAAAGATGGTGCTAGCTGTCAGTACAAGGGACCACGAGACCACGTCTGCAGCACCATCTGCTTCCTATAACGGCTGATAAAAATATCAGCGAACATGCTCTTGGAAAAACACGGTGTTTTGAGTGGTACAAAAATCCAAAAGTGTGATTTTGACATAAGAAACAATGAGCGCGGGAAACCACTAAAAAAGTTCGAAGACAACAAATTGCAGGCCTTATTGGATGAAGATGATACTTTTATTTATTACGAGAAAAATGGACTGCAAACAGCAGGCATAGAATACTCACGAATACCTTGCAAGCATATATTATACAACAAATCAAAGTAAAAAGACATGACTCAGTGTCATTTATATCACATAACAAGCGAGCACTACCACAGTGAAACGAACAAGGATCTCAAATCCAACTTAACTAAGGGAAGTCTTCCAAATTTGCAGCCAACAAACTATTTCCCTTGTAGTTTAAGGCATCAGCCAAGACTGATACAACACTAAAGTTTAAGCCCGTTAATAAAATAACATACTTGTGCACCAAAGGATTGGGGGGAGGGGGGGGGGGGGGGTGCGACAATTGACTGTGCACGAGAAGAAGTTTACTAACTGGAATCAAAGTACTCATGGAGTGAACAATACTACTCAAAACATGGCAAGTAATGGAGGATGCCAAGGCAATGAAAGAAAGTGTTGGTACAAGTCTAAATCTGCATAGAATCTTAAGCCACTAATGTTCCCCAACAGTAGCCTCTAAACCCAAACTTATAACTAATGTCAGAGCTCCATAAACACCAAAAACGCATATCTGGTAAGATGATCACAGTATTTCCCATAAGCTGCATGGAAAAGTAAAGGATGCCATGTTCTTGTGTGTTTGGTGGCCCCCCCCCTCCCCCCCCCCCCTCCCACCCCCCCCCCCCCCCCCCCCCCCACACACACACACACACACACACACACACAAACACACACTTCTATTATACCTAGGACAGTGAAGTTTACATCAGCATACCACATTTTTGCCAGTTACATTTTTAGACCCAAATTGACACATTCACATGATGTTCTTACCAGATATATGGTTTTGGTGTTATGGAGTTCTGACTGATGTAGACCTAACATTAATTTTAAGTTTTGAGTTTATGGGTTACTGTTGTGGGACATAAGTGACTTGAGACACTATGCAGATTTAGACTTGTACCAACATTTTTTTTCATTGCCTTGGGCTCCTACGTTACTTGCCATGTTTTCAGTAGTATCGTTTACTCCACGAGTACGTTATGATTCCAGTTACTAAACTTTTTTCCATACATAATCGTTGCCACCCCTCCCTCCCCCTTCGGTGCGCAAGTATGTTACTTTATAAGTGGGCTTAAACTTAAGTGTTGTGTCGGTCTTTGCACACTCGCCTATCTTTTAGCCTTATCCATCCCCACATTACCTATTGCGATAAAACTTGCTCTGTGTCAGTTCCTATTTAGATAGGTTCATAATTTTACAGATTGGTCATTAGGGTGATGCCTTATACTACCAGGGAAGTAGTATGATGTTGGCTGACAATTTGGAAGACTCCCCTTAGCTAAGTTGGATTGGAGATCCTCATTTGTTTCACTGTGGTAGTGTCCGCTTTTTAAGTGATACAAAGCACAAACAAGTCATGTCTTTTATCTTTTTACTACAATTTGGTGTGTAACGTATACTCACAAGGTATTTGCTTCCGCCGTTTGCCGATAGGTGGCGACAACGGTAAGTAGCATTTGAAAGAAACAGATTGCAGACGTCAGGCAGTAAGCTTAGACCTCTGTCACATAACCTCATTCAAACATTAGTCGAATTGTGTCTGCGTCATAAAGTTTTCCTTGATTGAAAATGTCTGTTTACGAGCCTAATTCTTGTCATTTGCAGGTGTTGTTACTGTTTTATTTCAATATGATGAAAACAGCGACAGTCTCATTGAATGCTCCAAAGTACGTATGGTAAGGATGTGTTGTGAGTGGTTTCAATGCTTCAAGAAGGGTGATTTTAACGTCGTAGACTGGCATAGTGGTGAAAGAGAGAATGTTTTCGAAGATGTAGAATTGGAGACATTGCTGAGTGAAAACTCAGCATCAAACTCAAGAAGAATTGGCACGATTAGTGCGAGTGACACAACAAGCCATTTCAAAATGTCTCAAGGCTATGGGCATGATTCAGAAAGAAGTAACTTGGATCCCATGTAAGTTGAAACCAAGAGACATTCAACGGCATTTGTGTGTTAGTGAACAGATGTTTCGGAGGCAAAAACGGAAGGGATTTCTGCATCACATTGTGACCAGGGACGAAAAATGGATTCATTACAATAACCCTAAACGCAAAAAATTATGGGGATATCCCAGCCATGCTTCCACGTCGACGGCCAAACCAAAGATTCACAGCTCCAAGATCATGCTCTGCATTTGGTGGGACCAGCTCAGTGTCGTGTACTATGAGGTGTTAAAACCTAGTGAAACAATCACAGGGGCTCATTATTGAATGCAATTAATGCGTTTGAGCAGAGCCACAATACAGCAAGAGGCACGATAAAGTGATTTTGCAGCACGACAACGCTCGACCCCACGTTGCAAAACGTACTTGTAAATGATAAAATGGGAAGTCCTATCCCACCTGCCGTATTCTCCAGACATCACCTGTTTAGATCAATGGCGCATGGCCTGGCTGACCAACACTTCCGATCTCATGAGGAAGTCACAAATTGGATCGATTCGTCGATCGCTTCAAAAGATGAACAATTTTTTCAATGTGGGATTCTTACAATGCCTGAAAGATGGGAGAAAGTAGTGGCCAGCGATGGAAAATCCTTTGAATGATACATGTGTAACCAATTTGTTTAACTAAAATCTCTACTGTTGGGGAAAAAATGGCGGAAACAAAGCTGTACACCTTTTAATTAGTTTCTACATACATCTTTCTCTTAATAACTTAGGTTAGCCTCATTTAAAAATAAGTAGCTTCTCTTATGTGTCGTTGTCACAGCACAATAAAAATAATGTTGCAGAACAGGCAGTATTTCCATATTAGTAGTTGTATAAACCGAGGTGGCAAAAGTCATGGGATACTCCCTAATGTCATGTCCAATGTTCTTTTGTCCAGCACAGTGGAGCATCCCCATGTTGCATGGACTCAACAAGCCACTGGAAACCCCTGGAGAAATACTGAGTCATACTCAATATAGCCATCCATAACTGTGAAATTATCACCAATGCAGGATTTTGAGCACAAAACACTAGGTCATTTGAAGCTGTGAAATAATAATAATAATAATAATAATAATAAACCCCGTGGAGGCCCGGGAAAAGAATAGGCCCCTTGGTATGTTCTGCCAGACGTAAAAGGCGACGAAAAGAACAAACCACTAATAGGGCTAACCTCCGTTTTAGTGTGATTAGTTGGTTCAGGACAGAACTAATCAAGCCTCGGACAAGCGCTGTCATGGTCAGAGATGACGCTTGAACCCTATGCCCGTCCACAATGGTAATGACACTGCTAGCCACACGGAAAATGATTTAAATCCAAATAGAGGTGTTTTGCAGGATATGCTTCCTGCAACCACTCTAGAAGGAAAACAAAGACAGAGGATGAGATGGTCAGATGAAGTTAACCAACACCTCATGTTCTGTTATTACCAAGCAACAAACTTAGGAACCAACACAACTGGATACAGATCACAAGTATACACAACATTTATCATCAGATACCCAGAATTAAAATTTTTAACAGAACAACGACTAGCTGATCAGATCCGTGTAATAATCAAAAATAACAGGATACCCCAGTCAGAATTAGAAAACATCAAACAACAAGTACAACAAACACTGGAACAAAATAATGTGCAATCAGAAGAAGAAGAAGAAGAAGAAGAAGAAGAAGGAGAAGAAGATACAGTGTTGGACTCAAACATACCAGAGCAAACAAAGAAAGAACAACAGGCATCAATTAAACAATCAGAGGAAAACGAAATCTTAAGACAGCCACTAGAACAAGCACAAATAGAACATGAAGTGACACACATGTTAGATATAGAAGAAAAATTTCAGCTGACATATATAGAATACAAAGACACAAATACAGACATTAGACCATTCTCGCATAGACCACCAAATAACCCACAAGTCAAAACAACAATAACAACTAGCAACACAATCATACACAACAAAATAAAAGAAAATACAACTACGGAAGAGTTACAACTACTGGTTTATATAGGAGCACTCACTACACTAAATATACACATTAGGCAGAGATCAGAACAAACCAACACACAGAAGAAGCCCACAAAACCAGCATGGCAACACAGGCTACAGATCAGAATAGAAAAACTGAGAAAAGACATCGGACAGCTAACACAATTTACAAGAAATGAAATATTAGACAAAAAACGAAAAAGGTTAGGTAAAATCTCACAACAAGAAGCAATAGAGCAATTAGACGAAATTACAAGCATTGGCCAAACGACTCAGAAGATACAAAAAAAGTGAAAATAGAAGGAAACAAAACCAAACATTCAATACAAACCAAAAGAAATTTTACCAGACAATAGACAACACTCACATTAAAATTAAAATAGAATGGAAAAGATAAAATAGCAAATTTCTGGCTAAAGAAGTTCACCTCAACTCATTCACATCTAACTAAATTATTTAACAATCATATTGCAGAACCATACACATTCCCTGATACACTTACACATGGAATAACTTATCTAAAACCTAAAGATCAAGCAGACACAGCAAACCCAGCAAAATATTGCCCCATAACATGCCTACCAACAATATACAAAATATTAACTTCAGTCATTACACAGAAATTAATGACACATACAACACAGAACAAAATTATAAATGGCTGTTGCAAAGGAGCACGAGGATGTAAAGAGCAACTAATAATAGATGCAGAGGTGACATATCAAGCTAAAACTAAACAAAGGTCGCTACACTAAGCATACATTGATTACCAAAAAGCTTTTGATAGTGTACCTCACTCATGGTTACTACAAATATTGGAAATATACAAAGTAGATCCTAAATTGATACAGTTCCTAAACATAGTAATGAAAAATTGGAAAACCTCACTTAATATCCAAACAAATTCAAATAATATCACATCGCAGCCAATACAGATTAAGCGTGGAATATACCAAGGAGACTCATTAAGTCCTTTCTGGTTCTGCCTTGCCCTGAACCCACTATCCAACATGCTAAATAATACAAATTATGGATACAATATTACTGGAACATACCCACACAAAATCACACATTTGCTATACATGGATGATCTAAAACTACTGGCAGCAACAAATCAACAACTCAACCAATTACTAAAGATAACAGAAGTATTCAGCAATTATATAAATATGGCTTTTGGAACAGACAAATGTAAGAAAAATAGCATAGTCAAGGGAAAACACACTAAACAAGAAGATTACATATAGGATAACCACAGCGACTGCATAGAAGTGATGGAAAAAACAGATGCCTATAAATATCTAGGATACAGACAAAAAATAGGAATAGATAATACAAATATTAAAGAAGAACTAAAAGAAAAATATAGACAAAGACTAACAAAGATACTGAAAACAGAATTGACAGCAAGAAACAAGACAAAAGCTATACATACTTATGCTATACCAATATTGACCTACTCATTTGGAGTAGTGAAATGGAGTAACACAGACCTAGAAGCACTCAATACACTTACACGATCACAATGCCACAAATATAGAATACATCACATACATTCAGCAACAGAAAGATTCACATTAAGCAGAAAGGAAGGAGGAAGGGGATTTATCGACATAAAAAACTTACATTATGGACAGGTAGACAACTTAAGAAAATTCTTTATAGAACAAGCAGAAACTAGCAAATTACACAAAGCAATCACTCATATAAATACATCGGCTACACCACTGCAATTTCATAACCACTTCTACAACCCTTTAGATCACATAACATCAACAGATAGAAAGAAAGTAAATTGGAAAAAGAAAACAGTAGATGGCAAGCACCCATATCATCTAACACAGCCACACATCGATCAAGACGCATCCAACACATGGCTAAGAAAAGGCAATATATACAGTGAGACGGAAGGATTCACGATTGCAATACAGGATCAAACAGTAAACACCAGATATTACAGCAAGCATATTATTAAAGATCCCAATACCACAACAGATAAATTCAAACTTTGCAAACAACTAATAGAAACAGTAGATCACATCACAAGCAGATGTGCAATACTAGCAAATACAGAATACACCTGAAGACATGACAATGTAGCAAAAATAATACATCAGAAACTTGCCATACAACATAAACTAATAAAACAACATGTTCTCACATACAAAGCAAGCACCACAAAATGTACTGGAGAATGATGAATACAAATTATACTGGAACAGAACCATTATAACAGATAAAACGATACCACATAAACCTGACATCATACTCACCAATAAAAAGAAGAAATTAACACAACTAATCGAAATATCCATACCCAACACAACAAATATACAGAAGAAAACAGGAGAAAAAATTGAAAAATACATCCAACTGGCTGAGGAAGTCAAGGACATGTGGCATCAGGATAAAGTTGACATTATACCAATTATACTATCAACTACAGGAGTCATACCACACAATATCCACCACTACATCAACGCAATACAGCTACATCCGAACGTATACATACTACAGAAATCTGTAATTATTGATACATGTTCAATTACCCGAAAGTTCCTAAATGCAATGTTACATATACTGTACAGTTAAAAGGAAGTCACGCTTGATCAAGGTCCGCGTCACTTTCCATTTTTAACCAGACATAACGTCTGAGAAAGGAAAGAAATAATAATAAATAATAATAATAATAATAATAATAATAATATACAACTACAGAAATCTAATTATTGATACATGTTCAATTACCCGAAAGTTCCTAAATGCAATGTAACATATACCGTACAGTTAAGAGGAAGTCACGCTTGATCAAGGTCCGGTTCACTTTCTATTTTTGACCAGACATAACGTCTGAGAAAAGAAAGAATAATAATAATAACAATAATAATAATGCAACCTCTCAACTATGTCCCATAAATGTTTCATGGGATTTATGTTGCATGATCTGGGTGGCCAAATCATTTGCTCACATTGTCCCGAATGCTCTTCAAGCCAATTGTGAACAACTGTTGCCTGGTGACATGGTGCACTGTCATCCATAAAAATTACATCATTGTTTGGGAACACTGAGTCCATAAATGGCTGAAAATGGTCTCCAAGGACCTGAACATAACCATTTCCAGTCAATGATCCCAGTAAACACAGCCCACACCATTATGGAGCCTCCACCAGCTTGCACAGTGCCTTGTTGACAACTTGGGTCTAAGGCTTCGTGGGGTCTGCATCAGACTTGAACTCACTATCAGCTCATACGAACTGAAACTGGCACTCATCTGACCAGGCCACAGATTTCCAGTAATCTAGTGTCCAACTGATACAGTCACAAAACCCGGGGAGAAGCTGCAGATGACATCACACTGTTAGCAATGGCACTCATGTAGGCCGTCTGCTGTCATACCCTGTTATCACCAAATTTTGCCACATTGTCCTACTAGATAAATTCATCATATGTCCCACATTGATTTTTACAGTTATTCCAAGTAGTGTTGCTTGTCTGTTAACAATGGCAACTCTATGCAAATTTCACTTCCCTCGGTTGCCAATTGAAAGCCGTCGGCAACTGTGTTGTCCAAGGTGGGAGGTGATGTCTGAAATTTGGTATTCTCGGCACCCTCTTGACACTGTGAATCTCTGAATACTGAATTCCCTAACGATTTCCAACCCAGAACGTCTCATGCGTCTAGCTACAACTCCCATTCCATGTTCAAAATCTTAATTCCTGTCGTGACGCCAAAATCATGTCAGAAGCCTTGTCACATCCATCACCTGAGTACAAATGACAGCTCCACCAATGCTCTGCCTTTTTATACCTCGTGTATTCAATACTACAGCCATCTGTATAGATGCATATCACTATCCCATCACTTGTCACCTCAGTGTAAGCAATGTTGCACATTCAAATGCAACTACTATCAATTTATGCTAATGTAACTACACATGGCACCTCCTGATGTGATATCTAGAGATGTTGAAATTTCCTAAGGTAAACCCGGTAAACCTCTAAATGTTTCTATTGAAAGGACGGGCACAATGTATACTTATAATGAGACTGATGAGGTGTGATCAAGATAGACAAATGTAAGTTATGGATAAATTTCAACTTCAAAAATACTAAATTAATTACTTGCTGAAAATTCTGTCTTCACATATACTTTGCTCAACATTTGCTCTCATATTCCAGGAGCATGCCTCTCCATCACTGTCAGTCAGTTTCACTTCTGTCAAAACTAGGAAATTGTTTGGTCTGAGTGACTTTCATTAATATAAAGAAATCTACATTTAGCATTTAACAGACAGATGCAATGAGATCACATCATCTTCACTGTAACCTAGGCACGTAACTACTGAACTTTAAGTGTTTATCAGATTTTAATACATCCATATACATAAATAGTTGTGGGTCAGAAGCATCTTGTCACCTGCATGTTCTGCACTACCACGAGAACGGAAAGATGATGACAATGAATCCCAGTTTCGCTCTTGTGGATCAATACCAAATTTCGCACATTCCATTATTACATCATGGTCTTCCATATTTTTCCACCTGTAAACAATAAAAACTTTCAAAAAATAGCAAAACTTATCGATGTCATATATCCATAAATGGACAACACAAAATACTCCATGTTTGTTTTCCCACTGTTAACTATTTTAGCGCAGTGTGTCACAGACTTGCTTATCAAAAAGAAATAATTATATATACTTAACAACTGGGCTCAAGATACTTAAGAAATGAACCAAATAATATAACCTTGTTAAAACAACTGAAAACAATCAGTAAATCCTACTGTCTCAGGTCTCACACACACAATATAATGCCACAGGAGTATTTTATTATTGTATATGTCTGTGGCAGAAATGGGAGGGATGCAGGTCGTAGTCATCATCTTCTTCTTCTTCTTCTTCTTCGGTCCAAAGACTGGTTCGATGCAGCTCTCCGAGTTACTCTATCCTGTGCAACCCTCGTCATCTCCAAATAACTACTGCAACCTACATCCTTCTGATTCTGCTAAATGTATAATGTGAGATTTTACAGTTAACTGTTTGCTACCCATCTAACACAACATATATTCTTAGTGATGTCATTCTGTTTCACTGATTCTGAAGCAAAGGACACTACTGCCTGATTCTTATTTTGAGGTTGGCTTATCAATAATCTGAGCCTATTTAACTTCTGAAGATGACAGTTTAAACTGTGGAAACCAGTAAAGTGAACCAAATAAAAATTCATTGTGCAGCTGACAACTGACTTCTTATCTCTGTTGAAATATTCTGCTGCTGCTGAACAACAGCTATGAACAAAATCTATCCAGTGCCTGCTCATTAGTTACATGATCTACCCATCTACTCTTCAGCACTCTTCTGTAGCACCACATTTCAAAAGCTTCTTTCTCTTTTTGTCTAAACTATTATCATCCACATTTCACTTCCATACGTAGCTAAACTCCAGACAAATACCTTCAGAAAAGGCTATGTAGCACATAAGCCAATACTTGATGTTAAAGTTACCTTCTTCAGAAATGCTTTCCTTTCCATTGACAGTCTACAGTTTATATCCTCTCTACTTTGCCTATCATCAGCATGCATAAGGATTCAAAAGGATCATTATCTATGCTATTTCCGCACCACAGATTTATTCTTTAACTGAATGATGTCTATCAGTCCAGCTGTACTCTGTTTTGTGTTCTGGATAGCTAAAAATTATATTACTTCATTCTTACTCAGAAACACTTCGATGTTACAAGAATTAAAACTTCCATGATGAAGGATATGCAGCTACCAGAGGAAGAAAGGGGAAAATTAAACAAATGCCACAGAAATGTGAAAAAAGCAAATTAAGTAAGAATATCACCAACACAGGCACAGACAGATTGCTACTTGCCATAAAGATGACATGTTAACTTGCAGACAGGCACAAGGGAGAGACACTTACACAAAGCTTTTGGCCCCAGCCTTTGTTAGAACAAGAAACAGAAACACACATCATTCATTCACAGAAGCCGAGCTGCCAAAGTTGGGGGTCATGTTTGTGTGAGGCGTGCTTGCTTGTGTGAATGAATGGTGTATTTCTCTTTCTTATTTTGACACAGTCTGTGGCAAAAAGCTTTGATGTGTAAGAGTTTAATTGTGCCTGTCTGCAATATGTAATCTTCAAAGTTAACCCTTTGAATGTCAGGGTGCTGATTCCTTGGTACTCTGCTTCGTCTTGTTTAGCTTACAGAATCGGGTGCTAGATGGTGTTGGCGTGCTGATTACAGATGCTCTTTGCCTCGAGATACGTGTAGGTCGATAGCTATCGACAACTGAGCATCGTTTTGGTGAAATATTAGTGTTCGATTATTCCGCTTTTGCATCATTTGTTTATTGAGGTCATGTTTCACTGTACATGTTTACATTCTGTTTACTGCATTCTACGTTGTTCTTTCTGCACAGTACTGTTATTTATCATTGTTTCTGTGTGTTTTTCTTCATGTTAAGAGTTTGCAGTTTATTTTCTCTGGTTTTTGTGAAAAATGCGACCTACACCAGGCCACAGCAGAGGACTTACCGACGAAGAAATTTGTGAACTTTTAGAATGTACTAGTCGTACAGAGTGTTTTAGCGAAAGTAGCAACAGTTCAGAAAGTGAGCACAAAACCATCACAGGCATTTCCAAGGTTTGGTAAAATGTTTTCTGCCCACCAATTTAGGCATCTTATGAAATTCTTTCATCTTGTGGATAGTGAGAAATATCCAGCACCAGGCCATCCTGATTATGATCCATGTATCAGGTACCAGCCATTGGTAGATCATGCTAATAATATATTTTGACATCATTACACACCTCATGAACAACTTAGTATTGATGAGAGTCTAGTTGGCACTAAATGTCACACTTCCCTATTACAGTATTTGCCAAACAAACACCACCACCGATGGGGAATCAAATTCTGGATGCTGTATGACTCTATAATGCACTATTGTCTTGGGTTTTATACTTTCAGAGGTGCCAAAAGCCAAGAAGATAAGGCTGAGATTGCAAGACATGGCTTAGGATACTGTGTTGTCCAGAAGTTACTGCGTTTGGGCAGTTATTTGAACAAGGGATATCATACCTTTGTGGACAACTTTTTCATGTCAGTACCATTTGTAAAAGGTCTTTATAAATTAGGTACATACATTACTGGCACAGTAAGAAAAAACAGGAAATATTTGCCAGAGCAATTTAGAAAGAAATTTGGAATTGGGAAAAAGATGTATTGTAAGTCGGGTCCGGTACTAGCATGTGCGTACCGAGAGAAAAAATCCCAGCGTACCCCTGTTCTCTTATTGTCAAGTTAAGTTGGTGCTGGTGACATTGAAGTCCAAAATAAAAATAAAACAGTATAAAAGTCAGAAATAATACACCAGTACAACCAGTATATGAGTGGAATAGACACATCCAACATGGTGCTGTATGCGTATTTGGATGAGAGGCGAACTCTTCATCATTGGAAGAAGGTAGCTTTAAACATAATGTCAAGAATGGTGCTGAACTCTTACATATTATACAAAGAGCATAATAAAGGAAGGAAAGTTGTTTCCAGATATGTATATACTGTAATGATAATTGAAGCCTTGTCAGATGAATTGCTGCAAGAAAAAAATGCAACTGATGATCCTCGTGGTTCTCCGGGTTTGAGAAAACTTCCAGAGAAGAAAGAGTCAAGATGCTGTGTGTGTACTAGTGAGGGAAGGAAAAGAAGGTCAAGAACTGTTTGTAATAGATGTAATAAGGGGTTGCATGGTGAATGTTTTCCTAAACACAAATACTAAGTCATACTGTAGACATGAAAATTCTGCAATGTTCTCTTCAAATAAATAATTATTATCTTTCTAAATAATAACACAAATTTCATATCCTTCATGTCATTTTACTCAGAAATGTGTGCAGATTCTATGGATTGTAGTTAGCCTTCTTAAATTGAAGCACAGTGTTGGATATATGGAATCAAAGTCAAATTTATAATATTTAAAAAATATATATTTTAGATGGACTGTCACAATCAAATTCATTTGAAACATTATGATAATTTGTGTAAGCCATAATATTCTACATACTTTTATGGATAAGTGGTAATTTTTTCATATTTTTAAAGCGAATACTGTGTGATATATGGCAATTTAAATAGAATGTAGCATAACAGTATAAATACACATGACATTTTTAGCACACACCACTTCAAATTGGTTGACTGCAAAAGGGTTAAGTTGCAATATATCTTTTCCTATATCGTTGATATCCCTACCTGCAGTTTCCATTGTTATATTAAGTAGAAATTCATTTGACGTCCTCAACATTTACAACCTAAAAGATACAGTAAAAGCACTACTAAATGGAAAGCAAAGAGGAAAGGGACAAAAGGACAGGATCTATGATAGAGATAAATTCAGAGAATAAGGTTAATAGTAACACTAAAACCTGCCAGGTTACGCGAGAGCGTTATGGTCAGCCTGGATGTTGTTTTTAGGCGGTTTTCCATATCCCACTAGGTGATTACTGGGCTGGTCCCCATGTCCCGCCACTGTTACATCACTCATAGCCATCTGAACACGTTCGTACTATTTCATGGCTTACACTAGATGTTGACAGCTGGGGTACACTACTTCCATCCCAGGGGATGCGGAATAATGACAGGAAGGGCATTCGGCCACCCTCCGATACTAACATAGCGAAATCCATAGTAACAAGGCCAACCCTGCATTGAAGTGGAACAAAGGCCACAGGAAATGATGATGGAGGTTAATAGTAATACTAACAATACACACTGATAGCTGAATTAAAGATAGCTGCTCTATCAGCCAAATACAATGTTTCCTTGTGGTATGTGGCAGAGATGGCATTAAACCTCACTGGCCATCCAAACATCACACAATATCTACAACACAATGTCAGTATTTTTTAAGTATGAAATCTTTATGATTTTAAAATTTATGGGGATGTCTGTGGAACACAGGCTGTTGTGTCCACGTTTTACAGTTGTCAAATGCTGCCATGGGAACCAGGATGGCTCCGTCCTATGCTAACCTCTTCACGGGCCTCATGGAGGAGGCTTTCCTGAAGACCCAACAGCTGCTTCCCCTGGCCTGGTATAGGTTTATAGATGACATCTTTGTGGTCTGGACTCATGGTGAAGAAACACGCCTTAATTTCCTCCATAACCTCAACTCCTTTTCGAATCTGAATTTCACCTGGTCCTTCTCCAAAACCCAAGCCACCTTCCTGGATGTTGACCTTCATCTTGTTGAAGCTCACATCCACACCTCTGTCCATATCAAACCCACAAACAAACAACAGTACCTTTACTTTGATAGCTGCCATCCATTCCACATCAAACGTTCCCTTCCCTACAGCCTAGGTATTCGTGGCAAACGTATCTGCCCTCAACAATTACACCAATAACCTGACCAGTGCTTTCCTCTCCCGCAACTATCCTGCAGACCTCGTCCACAAACAGATCTCCCGAGCAATACATTCCTCCCCGCCGAACAACAATGTGACTACCCCCAGACCACACAGAAGCATCCCCCTTGTCATCCAATATTATCCTGGCCTCGAATACATCAACAAATTACTCCGCCAGGGATATGACTTTCTCAAGTCAACCCCTGAAATGAGATCATCCCTTGACAAAATTCTCCCCACACCACCCAGAGTTGCCTTTCGTCGCCCCCCCCCCCCCCCCCCCAACCTCCGTAACATCCTGATTAAACCCTACAATATTCCCAGACTTCCTTCACTACCCAGCGGTTCCTAATCCTGTAACCGACCCCGCTGCAAAACCTGCCCCATGCATCCCCCCAAAACCACCTACTCCAGCCCCGCTATTGGTAAAACACACACAATTCAAGGCACGGCCACGTGTGAAACTACACACGTCATTTATCAGCTGACATGCCTGCACTGCACAGCCTTTTACATCGGTATGACAACAACTAAACTGGCTGAGCGCATGAATGGACACAGACGAACTGTCCGCCTAGGAGATGTCCAATACCCAGTAGCGGAGCATTCCCTCCAGCATAATTCTAGGGACCTAGGAACCTGCTACACCCTATGTGCCATTTGGCTTCTCCCACCCAACACCAGTTCCTCTGAACTGCGGAGATGGGAACTTGCACTCCAACACATCCTTTCATCCCGCCATCCCCCTGGACTGAACCTACGTTAAACAACCTCACTCCCATTTACTCTTCAGTCTTCTCCTCTTTCCCTTTCGTCTTTAGCCATTCACGCATCTTTTCATCCTACATAGTTGTGTTCATCTTTATACTGTATACCTTTTTACTTCTGTTTGTATCCTCTTTCGTTTGAAGCTGGCACAGTACTTACAGTAGAATATCTTTGGCTTCCCTCTGACAACCATGCCTCCATCCTTGCTACCCTCCCTGCTTTCCTTTCCCTGTTGCTTCATAACCTGGGTTGTGAGTAACTGAATCCACTTTCCCTTCTTCCCTTTCTTTCCCCTCTCTCCTCCCTGATGAAGGAACATTTGTTCCGAAAGCTAGGAACGTAAATTTTCGGTTCTGTTTTTTGTGTATCTATCAGCTGTACTGAGCTGCGGTAAGTACTGGCCAGCCCCTCTATCTCTTCGTTAAACACTGTCATATGTCACTTATAAGTTCTGTTTTGCTCTTTTTTGGTAGTTTCTTTTACTTCTCCTGTTTCTGTTGTTCCTCTTGGTCATGGCCCCCACCCCTTGAAAAAAATAGCAAGAAAAAGTTTTATCTTCCTATCACGACCCCTTCCAGTAGTAGTAGTAGTAGTAGTAGTAGTTTCCTCAAAGAGGGTAATAGATTAATCTTTAACTTAGTACAAAGTCGTAAGAGAGAGAACCTAACTGAATAAAGATGGAAAAGGATATAAGCCATGTACTATACAAAATAACCTTCCTAGCTTTTGCCTTAGGCAGTGTCCTACATGAGCGACATAAGCAAGCGACAGCACGTGACCGCTTCAAACGACAAAACACAACCACAGGTGTAGTTGCGGAAATGTCCTACGTGAGCGACATCTGCGTTGCTGCCTGTCTCCTGCTGCAACTGGCAATGTTTTGAATTCAAACGTGTTTGGATTTTGTCGCTGCATCACGTGCGGTAGAGAGCGACAGCCACGTGTCTTCTCGTCAAAGCAGTGGAGCAGACGCGATGGTAGCTATGAATTACTTAACATCCGATTTTACGAAAACTATTCAGTGAAAACATTTGATTCTTCCACATCTTATAGCTTGATATCTTTAAACGATAAAGGTCTGAATTTATTTTCATTAATTGTGTTAGTTACTGGGCAGCACGAAATTGGGTTCATGGCTGCACGAAATTTAAGAATTTGCAGAGGTAAAAGCACAACCCGTAGACATTCCATATAAATCTATCTTAATTCTATTTAAAGTTGAGACCGGTATGATATCTCTTTTCACTCTTGAGGTATTGGTTGTTGTATCTTCTTCGGGAATCAAGAGGTCCTAAAAATCATTATATCTCATTAACAGTTCAAGATATCGAAACGAAGAATTTTGGAAATGACAGCACACAGCAAGGACTATTTTATCATATGACTAACACTCAATGCATTTTTGTTAATGTGTGAGCAGAGCCAAAACAAGACACACTATAACTTACACCGTGAGGTTTTGTCCAAATTTTCATAGCTAAACAAAGGGAGAGAAACAGGTAAACAGGGTATCAAAGTAACCAGCATGAGGTCTAGTTTGAGCTGCTGCTAAGCTATGTAAATGAAGTGTCAAAAATTTCATCTGTCCAAGGCCTAGCTATTTTGCACATAAAAAGATACATTGGGGCGGTATTTAAATGTCAAAAAGGCTTCCTTTTCAGGTAAATGAGTAGTCAGTAAGATCATGCTTTCTGATTAAAACTTGAAATTAAAAAATGAAAGAAATCAGTCAAATATTTTATGAAATGATTTGTGTAAAAGAAATAAGTAGAACAGAGAAACGTTCTACATGCCTCTGAATGATGCTCGAAATCATGAACAGAAAATGAGGTGCACCAAACGTTTCCCTAATATTTTTTATTTCATACCTTTAGACAAATCATTACACAAAACGTTTGACTTTCTTTTCAAAAATTTTGTAAGCTTTACTTTTACGGACTATTTAGAGTAATTGAAATGCTTGGCATTAACAATGACTGCTGATGAATTATGTTCACAACATCAAATATCTGTAAAATTTCATGGTTCATTGTAATTTATTAGAAATTAAATGTGTGTGATATACTGGGATAGGTGTGAAGATCATGTTATTTGGCAAGACCTTAAAAATATACTTAGCAATGCAATGTAAACACTATACATAAAACTTTGTATACAGATTGTATCTGAGTCAGTAAAAATATAAGAACGACCTGGTATTGATCCCATGACCTTTTCCTACCACGTATTCATGAGCTGTAAACACTACCCCTACACCACACCTAGCTGTTGCAAAATGTTATCAATCTGTGTACTTATGTTAGTATTTAGCATAGTTAATCACATCGTAGTCATTCCTCTGCATTTATTGGCTGTTGAAAGTTCTTGATCATGTAAAAAAAAAAACCTTCATATTTAATTTATTGATGAGATACTCAAATGCTCCTCTGCTCATTCATGTGTATTCGACGAATTTGTCTGGTGATCTTCATAGTTGATACTTAGGAAATTCTCCATGGAGATTGCTCCCTTTGTAAATTTCATCCACAGCATTCCATTTCGCTTTATTTTCTTAAGTAAACCTAATTCTGTAGCCTTACTCTTCAGCTACAGTATTCTACAGGTTAGGGATGCCGTTTTATTGAAGCGGCTGATTGGCTCTAAGCTGCCATCTTGTAGCGCGACATAGTCGCTCGCACACAGGACACCCAAGCTTTTCGCCCGATGCTGCTGCTTGTCGCTGGAGTGCGTCGCTCACGTAGGACACGGCCGTAGTGATTTAAGGAAACCACAGGAAACAAAAATCAGCACAAATTTACATGAACACTCATCTGGTGTCATATCTGTCAGCGGCGTCTATGAAAGACAGAAGTTATTTATTTAACAGTTTGGTAGAGAAATGCATTGTATTATTTCACACTGTAATTACATTATAATCTTAGTGCAGTGTGATAACTATCTATTACCAGGTTTCTCATCTGATTGTTAGTCAGGTTCTGTTCAGTGAAGTGATATGAAGGCCAGTCTGAAAAGTTTAATTATCTCCTTGAAAAAATAATTTATATAATTAAGTTTTTTTGTTTCCAAATAGATGTCTGCAGTCCTGATGCGCACTGAAATACCCATGGCACAGTACCACATCATCTTGTTGGAGGGGCCAAAATAAAAGGGGCAACCCACCGGTAAGATGGAGAATTGTGCAGTAATGTGCCTTTGGCAGCAGCAGAAATATAACAGCCATTCAGACCAACAGGGACGGCTAAAGAAGTCATATGGTCTGACACAGCTGCTACCTACAGCCTAAGTTAACATAGGACATCAAGTTGCACAAGAGCAGCATTTGCAGAATCCATGTTAATTTGTAAGGATAAGGTTTCTTCAGTTTTTTATAACATTCATAATACACAAGCATGAAACTTGTTCTCTTATGTGACAAAAGACTGACGTTAGCAATACAGGTCTATAGATATACATCTGTTTATCACCGTTTCTTCAAGACTGAAATGACAAGCACATCAGTTATTTTCTAATCTGAAATCATTTATCAAATACAATCACCATATTCATTTGGTGATTGGAAGGAAGGACAGTAACACAACCATCTCCAACTTCAGATCAAATTTGGCATTGTGTCCTTTTTTGTATCAGCTGTTTCAGTCCTAGTATGTTCAGCACGTGACTAGAACAGATGGTTTTAACTCCATTACTGAATTTAGCTAACCTTACAACATCTTCAAATTTTCCGTCAGTTAGGTCAGCTAAACATCACTTTAGACTTCACTGAAAACTTATCACACAGTCCTCCTTATGACCTTTTGAAATTCATGAGATTAGCAAGAAAAATCAGAGTTACAAACCTCCACTGTAATTTGACTTTCTCAAGAAAGATGATTCAAAAGTTTTAATGTCTATCTTTCAGTGTATGTTATGAAGGAAAGCATAATTTATGAAGTTACAGAACATTTGTGAATATCTGGACACATTTTAAGTCAGTAAAAGGTAAGTTCATGTCACACACACACACATACTGTTTTAGTTCAACCAAATAACTAGCAAACTAATTTACAGACACAAGCCATTGTCTTGCAAAAAAATATAAAAGTATTTCTGTTGCTAATTAGGAATGTACTACATACAAGATATCACACGATTTCATAATCTAGTCTCTGTTAATACACTATACTAATAATCAAATACTGTAAAAATTGTAATGCAACCTTACATAGTTGATTTCAACATTGAGAAACAATGACCGATACATACCTAGTTGCTGCAGTTTCAGCATCTTTTGTTGCCGTTACAAGAAGCGGGTGCATCTTGACAGTATCTAACATAGGCTGAAAATACCAGAAAGCATGTTTTAAATTCAGAACAAAGTTGCCATTACAACCAATGCCAGAATATAATGACAAAAGCATAAAATTGAAAATCTCAGTTTTTAATTTGATATATGTCTTTCAAATTTATTCTAGATTATATTGTAGGGATCAAAATAGCTTACAAAATTTAAAAAAATGAAATTACGGTGTGCTATAATGGTAGTCCTATTCATCTAGAGTCTTGCCAGCATGAATATTCATGCACACTCACCACACTCCCAGAGAAATGGGAAAGGGGAGGAGGGTTGTCGTGGGAGTGGGGGAGGTGGGGGTGAGGGGAGGGGAGAGACAGACAGCAAAGAATGAGCACTATTCAGTACTAATTGTATGTTGTCTTTAAAGACTGGCATCATGCACTAATTTCTTTATAGCACCAACGACAAACGACCATAAAGTGATGACTAGGACTAGGATTTTTAAGGGTAGGACACGTATTTTTTGGTAAGACTGACATGTTCCTTAAATACATACTAATGCTTGTTATGGAAAATCTAAATGAACAGTCAGCACCATGTAGGGGCACAGGTGCAAGCGCACACACTTGCGCGTGCATCTGAGCAGGTATACAGTCTACCTGAACTTCGTTACAACATAAATGAATTAGTGAAATTTTTAAGCCATATTTATGCATATGTGCCCATTTCTCTCTGACAGAGCGTATTTTAGTAACTAAATGGCCATTTTTATTATACTTTCACACTTTCAAGAAGTAAAGAACTTTTGTCATGCAATTTGTTTATTCCGAGTTACATTTTTCAAACGTGCGCATCTCATTTCGTTTCCTGGAAAATTACAAATATCTGCCTTCCTCCACTATTTCGTTTGAATTCACAACATGAACTTCACCTTACACAACAGTGAGTGTATAGCCTATAGTTCTATATGAGCAAGCACGCACTTAAGACATTCTGGGCCCCTGACTGCTGACAAGTATATTACTGTGTTAATTCTCACTGAAGTCAGAAGTGTATGCAGTATAGTCCAGAAAAAATGCCAAAAGTTAACCAAAGTATTCAAGTAAAATCACAACAGTTCATATCTCAATATGATGTATCTTCAATTAATGGGGTAAAATACTGTACTGTGTACCAAGCAGTCCCTTCCGTACAGCCCAGCCACCATGGTCATAGCATCTGCAGTGACAAGCAGTCCCCCTCGAAATATACCAAGGGTCTCAATGAAGCCTTCACTGACCGTAATTATCCTCCCGACCTTGTACACATACAAATCTCCTGTGCCTTATCTTTCCAGTCTCCCACCACCTCCCAAAGTCCCATCATCCAGCCACAGAGGAGCTTTCCCCTCGTAACTCAGTACCACCCAGGACTGGAGCAACTGAATTACATTCTCTGCCATGGTTTCAATTAAATCTCGTCATGCTCGAAATGAGAAATGGCCACTATCCTTCCCACCCCTCCCACAGTGGTATTCCACCATCCACCATACCTACACAATATACTCATCCATCCTTACACAACCCTTGCTCCCAATCCCTTACCTCATGGCTCATACGCCTGTAATAGACTTAGATGCAAGACCTGTCCCATACATCCTCCCATTACCACCTATTCCAGTCCAGTCACCAACACCACCTATCCTATCAAAGGCAGGGCTACCTGTGAAGCCAGTCATGTGGTCTACAAGCTAAGCTGCAACCACTGTGTTACATTCTATGTGGGCATGACAACCAACAAGCTGTCTGTCTGCATGAATGGCCACCAACATACTGTGGCCAAGAAACAAGTGGATCACCCTGTTGCTGAACATGCTGCCAAACATGATATCCTTCATTTCAATGACTGCTTCAGAGCCTGTGCCCCATAGATCCTTCCCACCAACACTAGCTTTTCTGAATTTCAGAGATGGGAACTTTCCTTGCAATACATACTACATTCCCATAACCCTCCTGGCCTCAACCTTTGTCAGTCACTGTCCTCACCCATCCAGCCCCAGCCCCTTCCCTGTTCCCATTCCAGCACTACACAGTCGTCATTCCACCACCACACTCTGTCTTTTTATTTTTCTCCTATGCTGCTGCTTCCGCCCCCCTCACCACCTTTCCCCGGCCCACCACCTAATCTGCAGCACTTCACTCTCCGCCACCCCCACCATAGTATTCCCCCCCTCCCCGCCCCACCCTCCTCCTCATCCCCACCCAGTCACCACTCCCCTCATGCACTGTTGCTGCTGCTGCTGCTGCTCGCAGTGTGGCTTCAGTTGCCTGAGACTGCCGGCGTGTGTGTGTGTGTGTGTGTGTGTGTGTGTGTGTGTGTGTGTGTTTTTGTTAATGTAGGCCAATGGCCAAAAGCTTTAATCGTGAGAGTCTTTTTGTTGTGCGTATCTGTGACTCAGCATCTCCATTATATGGTGAGTGGCTACTTTCCTTCTCATAATACTGGTATTGTAAACTGAGTGATGTAAGAGTAATTACAGAGAAGTCATTTAACGTTCAGCAGCATGAGGCAACAGAAAAACACAAATTTGGAGTAAAAGGGATTTAAAGTGGAAAAACACTACAGAAAATTGTGCTAGGGCAGTCCCACCATTCTTATTCACGATTCTGAGAAGAACTATTTACAGCTTTCCTCTGTGCTGAAATTCCCTGGAGTAGAATGAACCACCTAAAATTTTGCAAATTCTTAGAAAAATACACAGGGAAATCTCTTCCTGATTATTCAACATTAAGAAATGACTGTGGCATTCAAAGTGGTGAAAAAAAATTGCAAGAAATCAGACAATGGGTTGCAAATAAAAAAATAAGGCCCTCAAACAATGAGTCCACAGGCCCCATCGGAAGATACACTACAAATGCCATTGTGGGGACTTCGGGAAAAGATAGAAAGGGCGAAAAGTTATTATAAACTGTAAACATTTAGAAACAGTATAGTTCTCTACCATTAGTAAACTGTTCAATAAATCTACGAGTGCTATATGGCCTAAAGGCATTAACAATGACAATAATGTATGCTGCCCCTTGTACGGTAAAAGCTGACAATTCACTAAGAGCATTGGACAATAATATGGTGCATATGACCTTTTTTTAGCTCGTGCCTTAGACAGAGCTGCAGATGAGACAAATTGTAAATCCAGTGATGTTAAATTTATTGTGTGTGTCAAAAAGGTATATTTAAAAGTCCCTTTATGTGTTGCAGCAATTTAGTTATAAGCTCAGGGCATTTCCTTGCCACCCCTGCCCAATCTGACAAGATGGGGGTCTCGGACTGATGTCTGCAGTTACTACTGGAAGAACTTCAACACTACGAAAAGCACCAGTGATTCATCTGATAGTAGTGAAACTGCTTCAACTGGATTAGCCCAATAATTAATGTCAAATGCTTATGTTTCAGGCAAACTTTTGTACATGAAGTCAATTTTTTAATTTATTCCTGTTGCCGTAACTGCTTAGGAGTAATCAGAAGTGCGATCAGTGAAGCACATAGAACAAGTGGGAAAAAAAATCACCATCTGAAGATGGCCAATATAGACCAAAACTGGCAGTCTGACGACATGAAAATTTGCGGCCATAGATGCGAAATAAAGGAAACTTATTCTATATTTGGGTCACTGTTCAATTCGCGAACATGTCGCAGCTTGTGAAGTGAAAAAATGTGTATAAATTAGAAGCTCTTTCTGGTAGAGTGGGGAAAGAAGTGTCAAAGAAACAGAAAAAAATTAAAAAATACAAGGTGCTATCGAAAATTTTTGGGACTGGTGCTACCATATGTTGAAAACCTTACCTTTGGACTAATGGTCACCACCACCCTTGAAGTAGTTCCCATCCGCACATACACACACCGGTCCTAGCGCTTCTGCCACTGCTCAAACATTTTCTGGAAGTCCTGTTCTTTGGGGGTGTTTATCACTGCCAGCGATGCTTCTTGAATCCTATCTAGAGTGTCGAATCGACGGCCTTTCAACCCGAGTTTCAGTTTTGGGAATAGCGCAAAGTCACAAGGTGCCAAATCTGGCGAGTACAGTGGGTGGGGTACAACTGCCATGTTTTTTGCCAAAAAGGTCCTGGTGAGCAAGGACATGTGACAGAGCGCGTTGTGATGCAGCAGCCAGTTCCCTTGACGCCAAAGTTCGGGCTGTCGACATTGCCCTTTTTCATGGAACCATTGCAAAACATCACAGTAGTACGCGGAATTCACTGTTTGGTTGGGTGGGATGAATTTTTTGTGCACAATTACCTTGGTATAAAAAATCAATGATCATGTTCTTCACTTTGCTCTTCACCCATCTCGCTTTCTTTGGGTCTTGGAGAGCCCGGGCTCTTCCACTGGGTCATAACCGTAAATCCAGCTCTCAACGTCGGTGATAACCCGAGACAAGAAAGTTGGATCATCAGATGCGGTCTGATGAAGGTGTGTGCACATTTCAACACGCTGTGCCTTCTGATCGGCAGTCAAGATCCCTGGTACAAATTTTGTGGTGACATGAAGCATGCCCAATTCATCAGTCAACATTCATTGACATGTCCCATAACCAATACCCAATTCACCTCAAGGTCTTTAATGGTTCAAAATCAATCAACACAAACCAATTATTGTTTGGCAACAATGTCTGGTGTAGTGCGGCTAACGAGCCTTCCAGTGTGAGCATCATCACTGATGTTTGTATGGCTCTGTCCCCCAAACACTTGTTGAATCATTGCAAGGGTCTCCGTAGCACTTTTTCTGAGATTCGCAAAGAATTTGGTACACACGCGCTGTTCTGTTCGCGGATCCATCGTAAAATCGCCACACCAAACACAGAGTAATACGGAACTCACTGTGAACATGCAACACGTCCTCCCAGCTGAATGCCACTCCTGTTCTTTATTTACATAAATGATATGCCCTCTTGTCTATCTATATATCCCAGTCCTGCTCAAGCTACTGCGGGGTCTGGGTGCTGACGAGTCCTATCCATTTGGCTTGTTCCTCCCACCATTTTTCTTCCTCAACTTGCCTACCAGGTCACACCTCTCCTTTCCACAGATATTCTCACTCCTGTTTTCCACCATGTTTTTGGGCACCCTCTAGGTCTTTTTCCATCCATCTTTAGTTCTTCAATAATTTTGGGGAGTCTTTGTCCACACATACTCTTAACATGCCTGTATCATCTTAATCTGTTTTTCTTTTTATTATTATTTTTCCCCCTCTCATACTTTCTTGTTTAAGGTCCTTTCAAATATCTACACTCCTTACTCTGTCCATTCTTGTTTTTCCCTTAACTGCTCTGAGAAATTTCATTTCCCCTGCTTACAGTCTGCTCTATTCTCTTTCGGTCATTGTCCATGTTTGTCCTCCATAGGTGACAATGCCCCCTAGTATTACAGGCAATTCTAAAATACTTCTGTTTGCTCATGACACTAGCTTGGTAGCAAAGGATGTTGTGTGCAAGACTGACTCAGTTTCAAAAAGTGATAGTGCAGTTCATATCTCAAGTTCATGGCTTGTAGAAAATAAACCCACGCTAAATCACAGTAAGACTCAGTTTTTAATTTCTAACGCACAGTTCAACAAAACCGGACATCTTAATTTTACAGAATGGGCATATGATTAGTGAAACTGAACAGTTCAAATTTCTAGGTATTCAGATAGTAAACTGTTGTGAAAAGCCCACATTCAGGATCTCATTCAAAGACTTAATGCCATTTTTACTATTTGAATACTATCCGAGGTAAGTGATTGTTCATCACAAAAATTCACTTTGCCTATTTTCATTCGCTTATGTCATATGATATTATACTTTGGAGTAACTCTTCCAATTCTCGAAGGATATTTTTGGTTCAGAAACAGGCAGTTCGGGCAATAAGTGGCATAAGTTCACGAACCACTTGTCAACCACTGTTCACTAGTCTCAGTATTCCGACATTGGCCTCTCAATATATACTTTCTTTACTATCGTTTCTTGTTAACAATATCAGCTTATTCCCAAGAATTAGCAGCTTTCACTCAGTTAATACTAGACAGAAGTCCAATCCGCATTTCAATCACAGTTCCTTAACTCTTAAGCAGAAAGGTGTGTAATGTATAGCTGCATCCATTTTCAATATGCTACCACAAGAATTCAAAAATCTTAGCAGCAACCCACACATTTTCAAATCAAAACTTAAGAGCTTCCTCATTAGTCACTCATATTCTGTCGAGGAGTTCCTTGAAAAATTAAGCTGATTCATGTGTTATATTGCTGATTGTGTTTACTTAAACTTATGGCTTGACTTTTTTTTGTGTTCATAAACATTTCATTTTATCTGTTATTACTTTTATGTTGTAATTTCATGTACTGACACGTTCAGTGACCTTTGAGATTTGCTCCTCAATTTGGTCCTACAGAACTAGAAGTGTAAACAAAATAAATAAATAAAATACAAAATTTCTCTGTGTCCGTCTCTTTCCTCCCTTTGTCATCCCTTCATTCCCCAAGTCCTACACTGCCTCGTTACTAGACCATCAGTGCAAAATCAATTAGCACCAGCAGTCCCAGAATAGGATTGTACATTGGTCTGGGCACAGGACAGCTAGGAGACAAAGAAAAGTTGTCTTCTGGAGCACTTATATTGGAAACTGTATGGAACCCAATGGCGCCAGCTGGAATAATAACAACTTTATGAAAAGGATAGTTGCTACTCACCACATAATGGAGATGCTGAGTCACAGATTGGTGCAACAAAAGACTGTCAAACAAAGCTTTTGGCCAAAATTGACAAAACACACACACACACACACACACACACACACACACACACACACACACACACAAAAGCAGCTTTGTTTGAAAGTCCTTTTGTTATGCCTATCTGTGACTCAGCATCTCCGCTATATAGTGAGTAGCAACTATCCTTTTAATAGTACTTACTGGAAATATATCTCAAGTGGTTGTCTGAGTCTAATGTTCAGCAAGAATGACTTTTTCCATCAATTATTTCTAGTTTTACTTTCAGCATTAACTAAACAAATGCAATCTCATAAGTTGTCCCTTTTTCCATGAGCTTTTCTTTAAATAATTGTTGTTACAACCTTCCCCCACTCTTGTTTATTACCACTTTCTTCCAGTTTTTATTAGCTAAAGCATAATAAATGATAACAGAAATAGTTAAGAAGATTACCTTGATAGTATGACTGAAAACAACAAGATTATCACGCTGGCTGTATTGGCTGCGTAGGTATCCGAGAAAATTGCAAGGGTACATCCCATATAATCGGTGGAAGAGGAAATACAGGCTAATTTGTAGGTGCAACAAATGTTCTGCAGGAAGTTTGTTGGGATTATTTGTGTTCCAAGCTGCCAATCGGCTGAAATATACAAACATAATTCTCTCTTACAAAATACAAAAACTCAAAATTCCATATGATTAACTAAAGTCTCAACCAAGACTAATCTATCTGTAAACAAAGTATTTTTATGGTAAACTATTCTTACTTCCAAAGATCAGTGCAATCAAAGGAGTAAAGGCAAGCACTCACCATAAAATTCAGTATAAAACCAACACTAAAAAATCTTTGCTAAGCTTTTTGGCAATACTTGTGCACACACCTCTACATTATTGCAATGCTGCACCCTGACTTTGGTGAAGTGTGGGTGAGAGGAACGAGGGGAGCGAAGGGGTGAAGAAGGAAAAGTGATTGTTAGGGAGGGATATATAGAAAGGGAAAAGGATAGGAATATGGCACTAGTGAGCTCACTCTAGTGCAGGCTGGGGACATTGCATTTGACACAATGACATGGGGCAGTGGTTTAGGGAAGATCTGGGTGTGTTGGACAAGTAAGATAGGACAGGAGAAGAGTAGAGGGAACAGTGTGGGTGCAGCTTAATGGATAGTTGCACTGATCTAAAGTGTAGCTGCGTGTGTGCGTGGGGGGAGGGGGTGGGGGTGGAGTAGACAAGGGAACAGAGTTGAAGGCGGCTGTAGAACTGAGGTGTCAGGGCAATGGTGCCGGGTCAATGGAAGTGTTACTGAAACAATTCCCACCCATGCAACTCAGAGTAGCTAATATTGGGGACAGGTGGGTGGAAGAAGGATCCAGATAGCACAGATGTGAAGAAGTTGAAGTCACACTTAAATAAATACAGTTATGGCGTGGAATACGAAAAAAAATGAGAATTAGCTGAAAAAGTCCTAGAAGTTATTTATTGGTAAATCTGCCTGGCCAACACAAATAAGAACAATGGAGGAGCCATCCACAGCAGCAACTGAATGAGGGTTAATAGTCCTACACATGGATGGTAAAAATACTCAATTAAAAACCCAGAAATGGACACACAGTCAAAATTATACACTTATGATACAAGTAATTATGGTTAGCTTTAACACTGAGCTAAAAAAGAATGAACCAGCCATTCTACAATAAATTAAAATAACCTACCCAGCAACTTAAGCAGGAATCCTGACAACAAATGAATTTTCATAACCTTTCCTTCAATTGTCTCAAAGTTATTTAAAATAGTACATCAATTATGAACAAGAAAAACTGCTGCCTTCTTGTCAGAATATAAAATTCAATCATGTAAATGTCGTACACCAAAAGTGATAATCCGTAGGTGTCACATATTTGTGAGTTCTCCATATCAAAGGACATGCCTGTTTGCCAGATGACAGTGCCCAATTATCAGCAGTGTTAAAGACCCCTCTTTTCATCAGTGACAAATGATATCTGCCATGGCAAAACAGTGGGTCAGCAACCTTTTTTTGTTATTTTGTACCTTTAGCGACAGTCTCCTGCTGACTCATAACTCACCTCCTAAACAGCAATTTAAAAGTACTCAAAGGGGCAGTACATGGTAGTACCTCATTTTTATTGGACTCTTCTCTTAATAAAATTTTCTCGGGCTTCCAGCTGCATCAGGTGGTTACAATCACATGAGCTTTCGACCGAGCTCTCCTCAGTCATTGTCAAGTGGTAATACTGACTGCTGTGTTGCCATGGCTGCATCGTTATATAGCCGCACTGCTGGTTGTGACGTCACTAGTGCTCTCTTCCTCGCCATATATGTTTTCATCCTGCGTCCGTTGTGCCTATTTTAAGCTCGCGATGGCCAGGTCCCAGGCTGTGCTGAGCTGCAAACCACCGTCTTTGTTGATAGTGTTTTCAGAGATTTTTATTTTAATAGCTTCTTTTATGACGCTATCCCAGAATCCCTTTGTCCTCCTAACGACAGATGTTTTGTCGAATAGAATTCGGTGTCCATTTTCTAAGGCGTGTTTTGCCATGGATGACTTTTCCGGATAGCGTAGCCGTAAGCACTTCTCGTGTTTTGTCTGATGCTCCACAATGTGTACTGTTTGGACGACACAGTAACAGCCACACTGACATGGTATCTTGTACATTCCAGGCGTTCTACGCCCAAGATTGTTCTTCACAGGTCTTATGTGCTGTCGAATTTTTGTTAGGGGCCTGAACACCAATAAAATGTTCTACCACTTCAGGAGCTGGCTAATCTTTCCCGACACTGTACCACAGAAAGGCGAAAACACAAGTTTCTTGCTTTCTTCTTCGGTGGTGTTCTCTTCTCTGTTGCTGTGTTTCTTGAGTGTCACACCAGATATAGCCTATGACACCTGTCCGTGGCTGTACCTGTTTTCCTGGAGCTCTTTTCAGAGGTGGCTCAGTTCTAGTGGCAGACTTTCAGGGTCTGAGATGACTTTAGCACAATGGACGAGGGTATTCAGAACGTCACGTTTTTGTGCCGGATGGTGGTGGCTGAGAGCGTGCAGATACCGATCTGTGTATGTCAGTTTCTGGGACTGTTTAAGCACACGTTGGCATCGTTGTATTTCCTACATGGCAGTCAGTATTTGGAGCAGTTGGACGGCATGGCTATGGAAAACCCATTAGCTCCATCCATAGCCAACCTTTTCGTGGAAAAATTTGAAGACATTGCCTTGGACACGGCTCCAGCTAAGCCAAGTTGCTTTTATTGTTATGTCAATGACACTTTTATCATCAGGCCCCATGGTCGTGAAAAACTGGGAGAATTCTTAGAACACCTGAACAGCATTCATGGCCACATCAAGTTTACGATGGAAGTCGAGACAGATGGCGTATTACCATTAATTCACATCCTCATTAGACAGAAAACCAATGGTCACCTAAGCCACAGTGTCTACAGGAAACCGACACACACAGATCCGTATCTGCATGCTCTCAGCCACCAACATCCGGCACAAAAACGTGGCGTTCTGAATACCCACGTCCATCGGGGTAAAGTAGTCTCAGACGCTGAAAATCTGCCACTAGAACTGAGCCACCTCCGAAAAGTCTTCCGGGAAAACTGGTACAGCCACAGACAGGTGTCACAGGTTATATCTGGTGTGACACGCAAGAAACACACCAACAAAGAAGAGAACACCACCAAAGAAGGAAGCACGAAAACCTGTGTTTTTGCCTTTGTGTGGTACAGTGTCAGGAAATATTAGCTGGCTCCTGAAGAGATACAACATTTTATCGGTGTTCAGGCCCCCAGCAAAAATTCGACAGCTCATGAGGCCTGTGAAGGATGATCTAGGGCCTAGAACGCCTGGAGTGTACAAGATACCACGTCAGTGTGGCTGTTACTACGTCGGCCAAACAGTACGCACTGTGGAGCAACACCGGACAGAGCACGAGATGTGCTTATGCCTATGCTATCCAGAAAAATCAGCCATGGTAGAACACGCCTTAGAAAATGGGCACCGAATTCTATTCGACAAAACATCTATCATCATGAGGACGAAGGGATTCTTGGATAGCATCCTAAAAGAAGCTATTGTCGTAAAAACCTCTGAAAACACCATCAACAAGGATGGTGGTTTGCAGCTCAGCACAGCCTGGGACCTGGCCATTGCAGGGTCAAAATGGGCGCAACGGACGCGGGATGAAAACATCACCGTACATGGCAAAGAAGAGAGCACTAGTGACGTCACAACCAGTAGAGCGGCTATATAACAATGCGGCCACGGTGACACAGCAGTCAGTCTTACCACTTGACAATGACTGAGGAGAGCTCGGTTGAAAGCTCGTGGGATTGTAACCACCTGACGCGGCTGGAAGCGTGAGAAAATTTTATTAATTCATATTGCCACGAAACCATGCATTCATACATGACTCTTCTCTTGCTACTGTGTCAGCTTGCTCATTTCCCTGCATTCCCATGTGGACCAGTATTCACCATCTTAACGATACTTATTTCCCTTGACACTGTGGTAAGTGAAGTATATCGCATATGTATTATCCTTGAAGAATCAAGTTTGCCATGATCACAAGTAATTCTTTTCATTACAATTACTGGTTTCCACAGATCTATGCTGTCATCATCAGATCTTTTAACATTGTTAGATGTATGTGCTTTTTACAACATTGAAAGTCACAAAGATGTTGCATCAAATTTCAATAAAAAGTGGCAGGGAACACCAGCATGCCACAAATGAAATACCATACAATTAAAATGTACAACATGTTGTGCTGATGCCCCAGCACACACTAATCTCTTTGACACAATGTCAAACATATCTCTCTTGTATGTTTTGCACCACTTTGTTTGCTGGGTACATTTTCTGGCTGATCTGCAAGGCAATCGGGGGAATCAGAGCAGACAAATAAGTTATTCCATCAATTACACTTAATATGCTCCTCTGCCTTTAGGACTGCATATAGCATACTATAAATTCATCTGGAAGTCTAATCCAAAACAGACTGTTGAGGTAACTACTGAGCAGCTTACAAAATGACATCTCATAACCACTTATGTAAATAAATTTTTGTGCACATCTTAAAATTTGCAAAAGCATCAATTAAAAATAAAAGATTATGCTTGTACTCTGTCAAATTTAAAAAGTTTTAGTCTCACTGCTAACCAAGGAGTATACTTACTCCAACAATGTGTTAAGACAATCAGGTCCACCAATGAGTTCTGTAAGATACTCCTTTGCATCAATGCCAAATAGTCATGTTGCTCTTCTTCAATTTACATTCATTTGTTTGGCTAATGATAGGAGGAATAAAAGTCCAGTAACTGGAGGACTGACCTGATCTTATATGCATGCCACAACACGAGGAACTAACTTTCTCATGGTTGTTAAGGGTCTTAGCACATAGACTTGGTATAGGGCTTGTTCTAAAGGCTCCTGCTACCAATTTCTCTGGCAACAACAAATTCTTCAGATCACTTGGTGTCTGGTTCTGTGTCGAGGGACTTCAGAGATTCTGTGACAAGCCAGGCTGTAACTTCCTAGACTTGCACCATATGGCTGAGAACTGTAAACCACCCCTAAATAAGTTAGGCGTGCACTACATATTAGTGTCTGTTACCAAGGTAGCTGAATGGGGAGCAGACAAGATGGTTAAAAAAATAAAAAGAGAATATCAGTGTACGATCCACAGAAATACCCCCTATAGGTGAGAGTATCAAAAATTCTAGTGATTAACTGGCGAAGCAGCCACACCAAAGTGCCACAGTTTGAAGCACTTATTTAGCAGTAGAGCTTATAAAATACTAGGTACTAAAAGCTGGTTGAAATCCAGAATTTATAGTAGGGAGAATTTTGGGGAAAATTATCTGTACATAAAAAGGATACGCTAATAGGAAATGGAGGTGGTTTAGTCATCCCAGCAGACAAATTCAAATCCACCAAGACAGAAATGAAATGTGTATATATATATATATATATATATATATATATATATATATATATATATATATATATATATATATATATATATATATATATATATATATATATTATTGGCTCTAATGGTGAGAAGTAGATTTGATCTCTGATGTCCATATTGAAACTGATATCAGGATTCATGAGGCAGTTGTAGCAACAATCATCACTGAAATATAAAGGGCAACTAAAACAGGTATAATGATTCACATATTCAGCCAACTAGAGAAAGAGGCAGTAGTGTGTCAAGTCTCAATGAGGAATTATGAACATTTAGCTATGAACACAAGCATGTTGAAGGACTGTGGCTTAAGTTTAAAAGAATACTGAAAATTCACTGGACAGATATGTACCAAATGGAACAGATCATGATGCATGGGGACTCTCCATGGTATACAATCAGTGGAAAGAAACTTCTAAAGAAACCACAACCGCTGCACAGGAGATGTGAAACCAAGCATAGTGCTAATCTAGAGTGACACTGAATGAAACACATTAGGCTGTCAAGAGAGCCATTCAAGAAGCCTTCAATAACTACTGTAGCAGAATATTACGATATTAGATGCATCTGTCCTAGTTGCCGTTGTCACGAGAGATCTGCGACTTTCTCTTGTCATGTCTCTCATCTGTACACGCTTGAGCGTTGTCCTGCAAAATTATGGTCAGGTCCTGCAGAAAGTGTCATCACTTCGGTCTCTATGCTGTTCATGTTTGGAACACAACCTACGACCAGCTTAGAGACGGAAGTGATGACACTTTCTGCAGGACCTGACCATCATTTTGCAGGACAGTGCTCAAGCACGTACGGTGCAAGCTGTTACCGATTTGTCTGACTGATGGGGCTGCTACGTGCTATACCACCTACTGCACTCCACTGACTTAAGCCCTCGTGAGTTCAACACCATTTCTAAACTGAAGGAAACACTTCACAGAATTTACTTCAGAACTGCTACAAATTCGTCTGGCAATAGACCGCGCCGCTCGAACTGTCTACACAACTGGCACTGCTAAGAGTATCCTACGACCTCCACATCGCTGGCTGCAGGTTATACACAATGCGGGTGACTACTTTGAAGGTCAGTAAAACTTTGAAACACGTATCTATTTTGTATGAGCTGTAAATAAATAGTTGCCACTATTAAAGTTCCAACCCTCGTACATAAAACAAAAGTAGCTTCAAATCCACAGAACTCAAACCCTCAGCGCACTGGTGTCGTTTTCAAGCCTCTTGTAGATCACAATAAATATTTTTATGAATATGAGGTTGGTATCTGTTCTTTTGGCATTTCCAACAGAACAGATAACATCTTCATACAAATCTTCATACAGATAAGGCTTACCAGCCAATGATCTTCTTCAGTGTGGATGCACTCACATTGCCCGAACTATTACAGGAATCGGTAGATTGACTGCTGCGAGTAATGAGTTTAGTGGGCAGGGGCACTACAAATGTAATGTGTGGACAGTAGTTGGAAGTGTGGGTCTCACGGGGAGCGTGCCAGAGGTAAGTCCCTGCAGCCGCTCTATCCTCTGTGTCCTTGGTGGCTGAGTCGCATCGAGCAACTGCCATGTAAGCTGGAGATCCTGGGCTCGAATCCCGGTCGGGGCAAACATTTTCAACTGTCCTCATTGATATTTATCAACACCTGTATGCAGTTGAAGGTCTGGATTTCATTATAATTTCATAAATATTTTTTGTTGATTACTCACAAATGAGGGCTCACCAGGGCGAATGGCTGCAGGGTGTGATACCTGGGACCCTGACCTACACTAATGTATAGGTAGTTTCAAAAAGTCAGTCCCACCCACAGGGACCTCAACTTGTCAGTCATAGGTAAAGCACAGACTGGTTCATAGGTATAGTACTAGGAAAATGCAATCAATTCCCAAAGGAAGCTGCTGACAAAATAATCATGCAATCTATTCTAGAACACACTCAAGTGTGTGTGACCTGTACCATACCAAATAGGACTAACAGAGATATTGAATGTATACCAAAGTTAGCATGAACAGTTACAGGTTTGTTTTACCCATGGAAGTGTGTCATGGAGATGCTGAAGAAAGACAGTTTGAAAGCACATGCCACTAAAGTCAAAATCTACAGCCGGAACACTCCAGCCTGTGCTGCCTGCACAATGAAACATGCTTGCACTTCCTTGGCATGCCATCCATAAGCAAATTGAGATTTTGCTGCTCAAGCTTGTTCTCCTTACAGAAGAGTTCCTGCAACAACACACTGTAAGTTCCAACTAGTTATTTACGTGCCTGATCAGGTTCACGTCAGCAGACACTGCAGGATCCATGAATGAAAGGCAAACGGCAAATTTAACCTTCCACAGTCCTACACTTCCAGAAAGCGTCTGACACAGTGCCCCACTGCAGACTTAACGAATGTACAGTCATTGGAATAGGTACCCAGATATGCGTGGGGCTCGAAAAATACTTAAGTAATGGAACCCAATATGTTGTCCTTTATGGAGAGTGTTCATTAGAGGCAATGGGTATTGTGAAGAGGAGTATCCCAGGGAACTGTGATAGGAAAGCTATTAATATCCACATACATAAATGACCTGACAGACAGTGTGAACAACAATCTGTGACTATTCGCTGAAGATGCTGTGGTGTACAGAAGATGTCATTGTTGAATGCCTGTAGGAGGATACTAGATGACAAAGTCTCTGGTTGGTGTGATGAATAACAGCTTTCTCTGAATGTAGAAAACTAGATAATTAGTAGTGTACTGCTTGACAGTCATGTCAAATATCTAGGCATAACATTGCAAAGCATTATGACATGGTTTGAGCATGTAAGGACAGTAGTAGGGAAAGTGAATGGTCAACTTCGGTTTATTTAAAGAACTTTAGTCAAGTGTGGTTCATCTGTAAATGTGGCCATGTTTGAAACACTAGCGCAACCCATTCTTGAGTACTGCTCAAGTGTTTGCAATCACTGCCAGCTTGGATTAAAGGAAGACACCAAAGCAAGTTGGGTGGGGGCTGGTAGATTTGTTACTAGTAGGTTCAATGAACATGAAAATATTATGGAGATGCTTCGGGAACTCAAATGGGAATCCCTGGAGGGTAGGTGATTTACATTTCACGGAACACTACCGAGAGTAGTTTGAGAAATGAGCATTTGATGCCAATTGCAGAACGATTCTATTGCCATCAATGTACATTTCACCTAACAACCAGGAAGATAAAAGAGAAATTAGGGTACAGACAAATACATATAGACTCATTTTTCCCTCGCTCTATTAGTGAATGATAGACGAGAGGAAATGACCAGTAGTGGTAAGATGTACCCTATGCAATGCACCATATGGTGGCTTGTGGGGTATGTATGCAGATGTGATATTTCATTTGTTTGACTCTTGCTTTTCTTGGTTCGTGTTCAAAAAATGCATGTCGAGTGCTCATGCATCATCTTGAAAGACTAACCATCTTCATCTTCAAGAATGTTCACTCTAGGATTGGCCAAGTGGTTGAAGGATCCAATCTCAATATTGCACAGCAATCAAATTATGGCAGTTAGTGATAAAAGGCATCTATCAGCAATGATTAAGGTTCCACTCCTGTTGTTACCTTGCCCTCTGCTTTCATATGCCACGAGGATATGATGACCAGGGCGATGAGGTGGGGGGGGGGGAGGGGGGGGGGGTTTGCACTGCCACAAGCGACCACTCTACAACTATGAGGCATACCAATTTTGTGTGTGTTGTTGTAATGGTTAAACTAGGTTACTGTGGTGAGATTCATTTCTGTCAAAAAATGACAATGTGCTCACAGCCTAGGCTTCTTGATAACAGGTGGCTGCAGTGGCTATACCGTCGCAGGTTGAGGTTGTCAAGAGACTGATGATCTTGGTTGTTAGATCATTTACTCTCTCTCATTATCAATGGGTCAGTAGAAGAGTTTTGGAAGTTATAAAGAACAGGGTCAAGTCAAAAGCTGTTATAGTGTCACAAGAAATGATTTATGGAGGACAGTGCACAACTATATAAATAAATATTAATTGCCATGTTCAAAAGATCATCACCTGAGAATGACACAACCGATTTGGTTGATTGTCATGTCTGTGTTTGTCAGGACGAGATTTGTACGAAAGAAAATCTCTGGAAATTCCATCAGGAAAAAAAATTATTTTATTTTTGTATGAAAATCTCAATGAAAGAAATGTAAAGGTCATTTTGACAGTTCTGTAGTCATATGTTAAAGAATAAAAATTATTTTCAATGTTGTTCTGTTCAGCAGGTCTGCTGTCACAAGTTTTCATGACAACAACAAATTCCGCACTGAATACTGATATATGAAAAACAATAGAACTGAAGGTGATATTTCAATGTGTTATCAGTGTTGTTGATACCTTCGATGTGTTGTAAAGATTTAATTGATGTCAGTTCATCGTAATTTGGTTTGGTGGAAACATTGAATTGATTTCAGTTCGTGGTTTACTTCTTTGGAAAAAATGCCACCAGTGAGGTGCTGAAATATCAGTCAGTGCATGCCCGCTACATGATCATCGAATTGATGCAACTGAGAGAGCATAGACAGCATTTGCAGGCAAACTAAATAAGATATTCTCAAGCATGATCCATTACAGATGGAGCTTACACACAAAATAATTTGGAATGTCAACAAAACAGACAGCCAAACGTGACAATTCAAACTGAACATTTGGCATTCACGTACGATCCAACAGTCAATTATGTCACAGCTGTATTGGTCAACTTTGGAAAAATTAATAATGTTTGTCAACACTGCGAGGCTTAGAGGTTTCGACACAAACCACCAGGATTATTTTGTGCAACCAGAAAGGTCAAATTACCACAAGAACCTCGACTGAAGAATTTCCCGAAGAATATACAAAAGTACAGCAGTTTCTTCCAAATGACATCATTTGAGGCGAATATTACCAAAGAACAAGGCTGTACCCTGGATTTTCCAGTGTTTAATTTTTAAGATCAATTATTTTTTTACTGCATCACACAAACAAACACATCGCACAAACAAACATGAACGATTTAAAAAGTCACCGGGAGGAGAGGAGAAAGAGATGTGCAAACCGGGAGGGTAGGTGGGGGGAGGGGGGGGGGGGGGGGAGGAGATTAGGATGTATATCCATTTCCCATGCATATTTAACAATTGCAAAGCATTGTCAGATTCACTAGTAGTGTTGTTAAAAGAAGATAGATGTACTACAAAAGCACAGGTGGAGGGTAGAGCAATGGGAGAGAGTATGTGGGCATAGTTTCCCCCGGGAACAAGAACTGTGGGTAAGACTTGTCATCCCCCACCTCCCCCAACTGCAGACACACCATGAGAAGATACCATGAAAAAGAAGTCATTCAATGTATTATGCATGATAAGGGCAAAGAGCACTTAGATTTCAAATACAGGGATTGGAATTTATGTATAAGCAAGGGTGGGACTGTGTGAGACATCCCCTAGTACAAAACTAGTGGCACAAGGCAGCCCCTCCCCAACTCCACCTTACAAGTTGAATACAAGTGTCCTAATATCCATTTTCCTGTAGGAAAGTTAGAACATGGGGCAGTTTTCACTTTATCTTCTGCTAGGATTTGTGGCAATGACAGATCATGATTTAACCTACAATATAAGTGAGTTCTAAGGGTGTGATAGACTGTCATGTGTTTTATTGTCATCCTTGGGGTGCTATAAGGCAATCAGCATTTCATGCCATTAATGTCTTCGCACTTTTACCTGCTGTCAATTGATTAAGTAACTACTGAGTTTTCCCTGTTTTACTGTCATGAAATAATAATAATGATAATAATCTTGAAAATTACAGAAAAAAGAAAAGGCTTCACTTCTGCTCTGACTCTTACTTCATGAGAGGAGAAATGATGGATAATTCATCATTGCTGTATTTGGAGGAATAAAATATATTTGGTGAGTTAAATAGCTGATGTGGCTTTTTTATTGAGAAATCATTATATTACTATCAGAATATAAGGCAAATTTCAGTGGACATGTCTTCCTGGAGGCTTTGCTGATGACAGGAACAGTTGCTTGAAAATAGGGCTATGACGCTAAAACTAGTAGCAAAGAATGAGAGGTAGGTGAACGGAAAACAGCACAGCTATGGAATATCTAATAAATACAGGACGTTTCACAAAAGAGGCCTGGGAGGGGTCCACGGGTCGCACAGCATGGCCATCGGCCGCTGCCACTGCATCCACCAGCCACCGCCATGCCCGACTCTTGGGCACTGATCTGCTGGTAGTTGGCTGTCGGCGTGCTTCCCCCAAGTAAAGCATAAACAAAATTACCCTCTGATTTATGTAAGCTTACCTTTATTAGAGCAGGTGCTCAAAAATGATGTCCCTCCGTGCTAAGAGCAGCCTGACATCTCCTTAACACATTAGCCAATGTTCGATGATTTTTCGCTGGCGAAATCTGGGAAATGACTAGTCGAACCCTGTCTTCCAACTATTCGAGCATTAGGGGATTGGTCGCATTCATGTTGTCTTAACATTCCCCAAAGACAAAAATCACTTGCATCTGGAGAACGGGAAGGCCAGTCAACTACTATCCTATCATCAAGAACACTTCGTACTGCTGTCATAGAAGCATTGGCGATGTGTGGTCTTGGATGAAATAACCGTACGTCTTTTCATTAGGTGTTAGTTCTCGAAGGGGGAAAAAAAAAAGATGCAATATTATGTTCACATACCTGTCACAGAACGCATTGTTTTATGGAAAAAAGATTGGTCCAGTAATTTATCTTGCACTAATTGCACACCACATTCTTGTTTTCACATCATGCAGAGGTTGTTGATTTAATTCAAGAGGATTTCTGGAGCTCTGAGGTCGAGTTCTAAGAATTTATGTGCCCTGACAAATGCAGCCATACTCCATATTTCACCGGCGCGGGCGGGAGGGGGGGGGGGGGGGGGGGATGGAATGCATCTCAGGGTCAACTTCCCCATCGTGCATAGACTGTAACAGCCAGTTGCAATATGACGTCAACCAAAAATATCCAAGTTCCTCAGCTGATGCACTACCATTATTTTGTATGGTTTTAATTTCAGTTAGTGTAACAGCTCTGTGAGTAGATGCTCTTAATACACCAGCCGTAAGTGCCAAACAGCACAAAGATTTTCTGACTTCTTTCCAAGGCCTCCCCTATCTCGTCTAATTTACTTTTGGTTATAGGCCTTCGCTTGTGTAGCATATACTGAGTCTCTTGAAATTTCTTCACTAATCTTCGAATCATTGGGAACATCCACGCCAACAAAATTTTCATTTGAATTCAAGCCGACATTCCACATACGATCCTGTTTTTGCATAGTTAAACTCAAGAAACACTCACTGATCCTTCTTATATACCATACTGATTGGAAACTCAACAGGAAACTCAAAACAAAACACCCGAACACTCAATTGTGCGATACAGAAGACACATGCACGGTGTCTCTGTCTGAGGACCAAGCCCAGCGACATATGGGCATGGAAAGCCCTGGACTTGGTACAGCTGCAACAACAACATCCAGCAACAATATTTGGAGCTATTAAACTTGAGGAGGAGGAGGAGGAGGAGGGGGGGGGGGGGGGGAACTCACAGGGAAACACCAGTACACTCAGTCACACAGACTAGAGGGCACACACAAAGTATTGGTGTCTGAGAACTACACATAGCAAAAACTGGCAGAGTCAGTGGCAACAGCCAGCACACTCACCGCTCTGGAATATAGAGTACTATAAATACGATGAACATCAACGAAAGCAAAACGAGGACAATGGAATGTAGTCGAATTAAGTCGGGTGGTGCTGAGGGAATTAGATTAGGAAATGAGACACTTAAAGTAGTAAAGGGGTTTTGCTATTTGGGGAACAAAATAACTGATGATGGTCGAAGTAGAGAGGATATAAAATGTAGACTGGCAATGGCAAGGAAAGCGTTTCTGAAGAAGAGAAATTTGTTAACATCGAGTATAGATTTAAGTGTCAGGAAGTTGTTTCTGAAAGTATTTGTATGGAGTGTAGCCATGTATGGAAGTGAAACATGGATGACAAATAGTTTGGACAAGAAGAGAATAGAAGCTTTCGAAATGAGGTGCTACAGAAGAATGCTGAAGATTAGATGGGTAGATCACATAACTAATGAGGAGGTATTGAATAGAAATGGAGAGGAGTTTGTGGCGCAACTTGATAAGACGAAGGGACCAGTTTGTAGGACATGTTCTGAGGCATCAGGGGATCACAAATTTAGCATTGGAGGGCAGTGTGGAGGGTAGAAATCGTAGAGGGAGACCAAGAGATGAATACACTAAGCAGATTCACAAGGATGTAGGTTGCAGTAAGTACTGGGAGATGAAGCAGCTTGCACAGGATGGGGTAGCATGGAGAGATGCATCAAACCAGTCTCAGGACTGAAGACCACAACAACATAAATATGAGGGACATACAGATACAATATGAACAATATAATAAAAGTAAAATGAAGTTATATGAAAAGTTGATGTGTGGAGACTGCTCCATGGAGCATGAACTGTAGCTCTCCAGATGCTGTTAACTGCTGGAGAAGAAACAATGTGGTGTGGTTAAAAGAGGAAGCCCCCAACCATCTTCACGCGTCATTCGTAACCAATAGAATGAGTGCTTAACAAACATGACAAAAAACTTATCTGTATGACACACTATATTCCTTGTACTCTACATACCAGAGTACGGACCGAAGGTTGTCCACCTCTGGACTGAAAACAATCACCAATAAATGTTATTTGTGCGATCTAGACAATTGTGAAACTGATACTGTTTTCCCAAAATGTTTTCAAAAATATTAAATACAATTGTTCAACAGATGCAGCAAAGAGGTTTCTCTTTGCCATATTTTGTAGCCATGTATGAGGTTAAGAATAACAATTATGGATGCAATACAAGAGTACAGCTTCTCTTCAAGGTGGTGAAGTGATATTCTCCACATCTTGGGAGAACTGACTCGGATGTTTCTCTTCCTAACTAGTTCTGGATACTTTCTGTGAGAACTGCCTTGAGTACTAGTTCAACAACCCACACACAATGAATATTTTTGAGACAACATAGCTACAACAAACCCGGTCACGTCAACACTGCCATGGAGGAAGAGATTAGTAATCATGATATCATAGCCACAATGGTTATTTAAGTTAAAAATGAATACGGTTACAACAGTGTTCATGCTGAAAAGCACAGATAGGCATTTGTTAGCATCCCACTTTAACAATAAATGGATATCATTAGTTTCAATACGATGGAAATGGAGGATTTATGGCACTGATTGTGAATTGCGCTATGGAGAACTATGTGCCAAGTAAGTAGCATCAGAATGGAAAAGGCTGCCACGTTTAATAAAAAAAATTGGTAAATGCTGAGTAAACAGATGGTTGTACTCTTGGTTCAAAATAGGCAGGAACATAAGCACAGGCAGAAGTTAATAGATATTCATGCCTCTATAAAGAGAGTTGTGTGTGACAGAGAGAACTTCCACTGTCATACATTAGGGGAAGAACTTGCCGAGAATCCTGGGGAAGATTCTGGTCCTGTACTATATATATATATATATATATATTCAGACATAATCAACCAGTTGGGTACAGTAATAGAACTGTAGCCAGCAAAAGGATAGTTAAAGTTTTAAATTGTTCATGCAGGAGGATAAGACAATTTCTTGTATGGAGAATGTATAAACTCCCTGGAGTTAAAAAAACAGTTGTAAGAGGTGGAGAGGCGAGGAAAACACACACACACACACACACACACACACACACACACACACATACACACACACATACAAATTACAAACTAATGTCCTTAATGTCTGTCTTACAGAATTCTTGAACTGTTCTAAGTGGGAACAGTAAGTTTTCTTGATAGAGAAAAGCTTATGTCCATAAATCAGCTTGGATATACAAAGCAGTGCTTGAGCAAAACTCAGCTTGCCCTTTTCTTGCACAATATCCTGCAAACTATAGGAAAGAGCAAAGATTCTACATTTCTAGATTTCTGAAAAGCCTTTGACAAATAGACACATTAATCATATTTTACAGAAGTCCGAGCATTTGGAATGGGTTCTCCAATATGCAGGTGGCTCAAACACTTTAGTATTAGAACTCACTACGTAGTCCTAGATGGCGAGTGTTCATCAGAGGCAGAGGTAACATCAGGATTGGTGAGAAAAGAGTGATAGGACTGCTTTTGTTTTCTATAGAAATAAATGATTTGACACATAAGGTCAGCAGCAATCTATTACCGATGATGATGATGATGATGATGATGCAGTGTACTTGAAAAAGTCACTATTGAATGACTAAGAGAATTCAGGATAACTTTAATAAAATCTACTTGAATGGCAACTTGCTCTTAGTGTGGAAAAAAATAAGTTATAGGACATGGGCAGGAGAAAAAATTCTCTATGTTTGAACACAGTACTATTGGTGTGCAGCTTGACAGTCACATCAATTAAATATCCAAGCATAATGCTGCAAAACAATACAAACTGGAATGAGCATGTAAGGTTGGTTGTAGGGAAGGCAAATGGTCGACATCAGTTTATTGGGAGAATTCTAGGAATGAGGAGCTTGTGTACTAAGATGACCATGTTCAAAACACTTTTACAATAAATTCTTGAATCTGCTCGATTGTTTTGCGAGCCCAACAAGGTCATATTAAAGCGAAACTTAGCAGCAATTCAGAGGCATGTTCCATCAACACACAAAAAATGGGAAGCCCTCTGAGGAAGAGAACTTTCTTTTTGAAAAATGCTATTGAGAAAGTTTAGCAAATCAGTTTTTGCAACACCGCAGAATGATTCTACTGCCACCACCGTGTATTTCGCATCGGGTTTGTGAAGACAAGAGAAATTTGTGTTAGTAAGGAACATACACACAGTTGTATTTTCCACACTCCATTTGCCAGTGGAACAGGAATGGGAATAACCAGCAATGGTACACTGTAGTGTATTGTGGATTGGAAAGTAAGTATTCAGATGTAGATCCATTTTTCTTCACAATTTTCAAAGGTTTGGCACCTGAAATGTGACCCGAAGTCAGTTTCTGGGATTTGCATTGCCAGCAGGTTCACTGTGGAGGCTTCCTTAGAATAATGTGTCTGCTTGATGATTGGCCAGGATGCCGATGTGGTTCAGCATGAAGGTTCCTGTACTGTGGAGGCTGAACAGAAGTTCATGAATCGTGGAGACCAATGGGTGAGTCATAATAGTTGGCCATCACCTTCAAACCACAGAAGGTATCTCTTCATAAGAGAATATATCTGACAGGCTGAAGTTTTATGACACCACTATCTGTTATTAATTTCATTTAGTAGATACTGCATACATAGGAAAGGAGAGTCGGTATCAACATTTTTGTCAGTAAACTAGAGATGGGCACTCTGCTCCTGAATTGATTCAAAGAGCCAGATCTTTCTAAGAAAGGAATAATTGATGATACGGAAAAAAATGAATGATAGCTCATTTGATTTCAAAATGTGTTTCTGGTGGCTGAAATGAGCGGGAAGAAAATTCTGTGCTAGGCTGCTGCAATGGCACCCCACATCACGACCTTACAAAAATGTTTTGCAAGCTAAAAAAAAAAAAAAAAAAAAAAAAAAAATGGGAATCGAACCTGGAAATCTTCACTTCATAGTCAGCCGTGCTGACCACACAGTTACCGAGGCTAACGAAAGTCGAGCTCTTCATGACGATACACTATGCAGAGAACATTTCCAGCATGTTTCCAGTCTTGATTTCAAAAGAACATCTCAAATTTCAGAAGCTCAATTAATGTTTTCATGCTTTTCAGTGAGTTGTTACTTCTTATACTTTGACTTAGCATCACATTTGTAACGTGTTGACATCGATCATAAAACCTGTGGCCTTCAGCCACTGTGTGGTTGGATCATGTCGCAAGGTGATCCAGGCATCTCTCCCCTCCCAATAGCTCAGCACTCCCCACCACTCTCACTGATCGGACCATAGGCAGTCTTACTAGTTCATTGATTGGACCATAGGCAGTCTTACTAGTTCACTGCTCCCCACAATTCTTAAGGATTGGATTGCAAACTAGCTATCTGCTCCCCACCAAGGCAACTAGCTCTCGCGGACAAAATCGCATGGAGTAGACCACATGGTGACTTGAGGCGTCACACTGTTCTCTGCACTCTTGGCATAGTGAAACAGCTTGCAATTCGCTTTCATGACTGAGCACGTTTCCATCCGAGTTCAGCTGATGGTTCTTTGTAGTGTTATTTGATCTGTTGTAATCGTCGTCATCTTGTGCTGTTGCTCTTCTGTTTTCTTGTTGTGAGTGTTCTTCCTAGGTGTACTATTGTGCCTACTTCTATATCTGTTGCATTTATAGTTGCTTTGTTTTGGCGTAGTAGCCTTTGTGTACCTTTTCATTACTTTTATTGGATAGGACATTATTTAACATACTGCTACTCCATGTATACAGATTGTCTTAGGACGAATGATCAATATTCAGTTATATGACAATAATAAAGAAAATAAGTAACAATGTACATTAAATATGTTCTATCTCAGAAACCATTCAGAAGAGTGCATGATGTTTTTTTGCTTCAAATGATCATCCCTGTCATATCCCTGAATACTGACCATTCATCCTTCGATAACCTGTATATTATGTCTACTTTTTTATTTATTCATTTAACCTGAACAGATTAATGCCATCAGGAATCTGATGTAAGAACATCAGACCAGAGTTTTATATGTAATTACAAAACTTACAAAAATCACTGTTACTTAAAAATCATAATATTTTTAATATGATATTTCTTCTCCTTTCTGCATGTAGTAAGCATTTGCCTATTATGACCTCTTGCCTGAAATTACTAATTTTTCTCAGGCTTCCTACATATCTTCTGCCCACTGGTAATAACTATCACCAATTTTGGTAATCTGTCGTCTTCCATTCTTTTGACATATTCCTTCCAGTTGTTTCTGAATCCTTTAATCTGCACATTTAAGTTTTTCACTCTGTTCTGTTCTGACGTCTACATCCACTCTTCCCTCAGACAAAATGTACTCAGCTACTCTTCTTAGCAATCTGATCTCTAGTGCCTGTATTCTGATGGGAATGAGTGTTTCTACTGTGTTGTCAAGGAAAAAGCTTCAAGGTCTAGGGAGCAGTAGTTATTATGAGCAGTAATGGATCAACAATAAGATTGAGTATTTGGACTATGACGCTGTCACGTACAGTAAATGCTGAGCTGAAGGATTTTTCGACAGTGCCGTACGCTCAAGAAAGAATTTTGATCACACAAGCTTTTCCACAAAGCATCTGGTCTTTATGTTTTAGATTAATGTATTGGAATGTCTTAGTTACTGTTTCTCTCAGTTTGACTGATTCTGTTTGCTTTCTGCATGTAATCAATTTTATTTTCAATGGTAGGAGGTCGTTTGTGAGTCCAATGTGCAATATCCCCGGCATCTGTGGACTGTTTTAGCTCTTCCCTTAGCCAAGGTGTAGGTTTTCCCTTCAGGTTTCCAGTCTTTGGGGGAGCATATTTAGTATGTAACAGAGTTATTTTGGTAATGATGTGAACTGATATTCCAGGTATGATTTTCATTGCTTGTGGATTTTGTGGCAAATATATGGGTGGGGGCCTGACTATAGGCTGCCTTATGGGTAGGTGCAAGCTGAAATACTGTTGCATTTGAAGAAGAAACTACACACTTTCATTTCACAGTGAAGGGGCAGAATATTTATGTTAGTGTTCCTAGCATTACTAGTACGAGTTACATTCAAGTTCTAAGGCTTCCAATTTTTTTTCTAACTAACTACTCACCCGAAATCGATGAAACTGGCGTTACTTCTCGACGTAATCGCCCTGCAGACACACACATTTTTCACAACACTGACGCCATGATTCCATGGCAGCAGCGAAGGCTTCTTTAGGAGTCTCTTTTGACCACTGGAAAATCGCTGAGGCTATAGCAGCACAGCTGGTGAATATGCGGCCACGGAGTGTGTCTTTCATTGTTGGAAAAAGCCAAAAGTCACTAGGAGCCAGGTCAGGTGAGTAGGGAGCATGAGGAATCACTTCAAAGTTGTTATCACGAAGAAACTGTTGCGTAATGTTAGCTTGATGTGCAAGTGCGTTGTCTTGGTGAAACAGCACACGCGCAGCCCTTCCCGGACGTTTTTGTTGCAGTTCAGGAAGGAATTTGTTCTTCAAAACATTTTTGTAGGATGCACCTGTTACCGTAGTGCCCTTTGGAACGCAATGGGTAAGGATTATGCCCTCGCTGTCCCAGAACATGGACACTCCATCATTTTTTCAGCACTGGCGGTTACCCAAAATTTTTTTGGTGGTGGTGAATCTGTGTGCTTCCATTGAGCTGACTGGTGCTTTGTTTCTGGATTGAAAAAGGGCATCCACGTCTCATCCACTGTCACAACCGGCGAAAAGAAAGTCCCATTCATGCTGTCATTGCGTGTCAACATTGCTTAGCAACATGCCACACAGGCAGCCATGTGGTTGTCCGTCAGCATTCGTGGCACCCACCTGGATGACACTTTTCGCATTTTCAGGTTGTCATGTAGGATTGTGTGCACAGAACCCACAGAAATGCCAACTCTGGAGGCGATCTGTTCAACAGTCATTCAGCGATCCCCCAAAACCATTCTCTCCACTTTCTCGATCATGTCGTCAGACCGGCTTGTGCGAGCCCGAGGTTGTTTCGGTTTGTTGTCACACGATGGTCTGCCTTCATTAAACTGTCGCACCCACGAACGCACTTTCGGCACATCCATAACTCCATCACCACATGTCTCCTTCAACTGTCTATGAATTTCAATTGGTTTCACACCATGCAAATTCAGAAAACGAATGACTGCATGCTGTTCAAGTAAGGAAAACGTCGCCATTTTAAGTATTTGAAACAGTTCTCATTCTCGCCGCTGGCAGTAAAATTCCATCTGCCATACGGTGCTGCCACTCTGGGACGTATTGACAATGAACGCGGCCTCATTTTAAAACAATGCACATGTTTCTATCTCTTTCCAGTCCGGAGAAAAAAAATCTGAGGCCTTAGAACATGAATGCACCTCCAATCGAATTTTGAAAGGTCAGCTTTGAAACAGGCTGTCCTGCCTACTTTCAGAGTTCTGTAGAGAATGCACATTAGGAATTTTTTTAAGGGATTTGATATTTAGAAACAAATTTGCTTTTTTGTCTACATTAGTATAGGATGTGAGTTGCTTGGTCGGTAATACATCAAAGCGTTCGTATACCGCTACTCCACCTCTTCCTATGTGTTACTTCTGTGATGTCTTAGGACAGTAGAGTCTATATTTAGGGAACTGGAGAGCATGCTTAGCTTCAGCCATGTGTCCAAGTTCGTTAGAAGAAAGATATTGATGTTGATACTCTGAAATATATGGTGGAGTTCGTCAAAATGAGTTGAAAGTGATGGCCAACTATGTTCTACAGTAACAATACAGACACGCTGGTAGAAATAGTGGTTGCATGAGTAGAAAAGTTCATAGCTCCTAAAGCACAGACTTTAGAGTTCATCTGCACTGTTTTTTTTCCAGCCTTTATCAGCACCATTATCCTGTCATCTTTTGTTCACATGCTATGTAGCCCAAATTCGGAGATCACATTAATCAAAATTTTTTATCTTTCAGCAGTGAAATCCTTACATACTGTCAAGCTTGTCTTCACAAGTTTCTTAATCACTATGACTGTTTATTTTGTATATGATACAAACTTCATGATTGTGGCTCTAGGTTTCGCAGGTCACAACTTTCTACATCTTACTCTGTAACTTCTGATTATAGAATGCTCTGCATGTATATTTGTTCTCACTTTAAGATTTTACGATATAAAATGGCTATGTCAATAGTAAATGTTTAAATTTTACCAGTGTACTTTCAGCACTGAAAACAATGTTAACCACATTGCCTTCGCCTAGAAGAAATACGAATGATGTTCGGTACCATTTTACCAAAATGGAAGAAAAAGGAAAATGCCGCTAATGTCAGCAGATAATTGTCATGGCTTGTGGCTCATCATCACACCTGAAGAGAGATCTAAATTTGAAGCATCCTACAGTACTTCTGGAACAATGTGGGTCAGGAAGCCAACCAAGATGCCATCAATCGATGCAGAAATTTGAGAAATCATTTCTTGTGAACTGTCCTCACCGACACCTGCTTGCACCTTGGGTGAAGGCATTCTCCCAGGCAAACAGTCTCAAATACTACCCAGCCCTCGGTGCCATCAGGTTCTGGACCAAGTCCCGGTTTATAACCTTTTTCCTCAACTGCTTTTCATTTACAACAACCAATAAGTCTTTTTTTTAGTATTATAAAGCCGTTCACATTAAGTAAATGTATGCCACTAGATGTACAGCATTTAAAAATGATTTGCAGTAAAAATTAAAAATTTTTCGGCCACCAAAATGGCAGTCTGCCAAACATCTGATGCGTAAGTAACATTAGTTTGAGAAGAGTGAACTAACTTTTAGAGTGCTCACAATTCGAAGATGGATAGATTGCAGAAAACATTTCAAATTGGGTAAAGTCTGTTATTCCAAATACAATATCAATTTTAAAATCACTTCCATAATAATAGAAAATGGTTCAAATACGAAATTAACTGCCATGTTTTTAAAACTTCCACATATCCCATGCTTTGCACATTCTTTAAATCTCACTGCACAATGCACAATTCAGAAGTCGATACAGAAAACCATTGACGAGTTCAAATCAGTTGTGTTTCTTAAGGAAAAACCCTTGGCTTTAAGCAAACTTGTTAAAATGCAACAAAATTTTAAGAAAGACCGATTGAAATTTAAACAAGATGTCCCAACCACATGGAATCACTTACAAAATGTTGAAAAGATTTACTTTAAATAAAGATCCCACACTTATCTCGCTATTTTAGATGGAAAATCGATCACCTTAAACTTAAAAGATACAGACTGGGAGATAATGCAAAAGGCTTTACACATTTTGAAGTTTTTCATGAGATAACCGAAGACATGTTCTCACAGAAAACAGTCCCAGTTTCAATAATGAAAATCTTGCCAAGATTAATGGAATGGCAACTAAACCTTTTAAAGGTAAAAATAAAGAACATCCTCAAGAAACAAAGTCACTGGTTGATAATTGCCTTAAAAGGTTATCAGAGTGGTCTGCTGTTATCTCCATCAACAAAATGATTAGCCGGCAACATTACTGGACCCTCAATTCAAAGGAAACAATTTTCAGATGACAAAACAGGTCTGATAAATGAAAGCTGTTGCAGAAATGAAAGCACTGGTTGTTCAATAAGAAAAAAAAACAGAGCTCATGTCTCAACCAGTTACCACCGTAATACATGAGACTTCTTCAATCTGGTAAGAGTTCAATGAAACTATTAGTCAACTTCTACCAAGTCAGAACCAGGAAAATGCAGCAATTGTCAAATTGGACAAATATTTAGTGGGAGTGGGGGATTTGCCTAGAAACAGCGGTCCCTTAATCTGGTGGCAAACAAAATTGCTGTGGCCTGTGCCATATCGATTCGTTCTAAAAGTATTATGTATCACACCAACATCAGTGACCTGTGAACGAATATTTTCAAAAGCAGTACAAATATGGACTGAGAAGAGAAAGAGACTCACATCGACTAAAATGAGTAATATTTTATTCATAAATGACAATATTGCTCAATTTTTCTTTTATGGGAACATATATCGTAATACTGACTGTAAATGATGACTGCAGATACACATCAATTTCAGTTGTTATAATTCTTATATTGTGTTTTTTCCAATACAAATATCAAAATGTAACAAGAATCTGTCTTCAGTCTTAAGATTTTTCCCCTTGAAAAAAAAATATTTAGGATTTTGTTGTAATATTTATAACTTTTGCAGCAGAAGAAATTTAAAACTTTTGTATCTGCAAAATTACTAAGGACATAAACTTATTGCTCCTCTTCATATGTTCTTTCAAAACAGGACCAAATCAGATAAAATACAAGTTTAGTGACCTGAATTAAAGAGACAATGTACCTTCTTCCTTTTACTTACTTTTGTGAGTAAATGGTGAGTCGTAAAAAAGAACTAGTTCATTCCAGTGACTAACCAGTTCTGATCAAATCTCTGAAAACAGCACTTTTGCCCATCTCTACAGTAAACACATAGCCATTTATTATTAGACTTAGAGGCATTAGTATACGAGGGTAAGCTGAATAGTAATGCACATAGGCTTGTAGAACATGAACATAAATAATTACAAAGATAGGGCAAAAGCACAAAGTACAATTCTTAAGTTTCAAAATTATTTATTTATTTATTTTTCAACATAGTAACCATTAAGAGTTACACATTTCTCCCAACTTGTAACTAGTTTTTTCATTCTGTAACTGAAAAACTCTTCAGAGTTTTCTCTAAAGCAGGAACTGACAGCTGCCTTCAACTCATCAGAGAAAAATAAAAATTGCAAGGTGCAGGAGAGGGGAGTAAGGAGGGTGTGGAATAAATTCAAACTTCAGGTTTTGTAGAGTCTCTTCAGTTGCGTGCGAGTTGTGTTGACAAGCATTGCCATGTTTCAAGATTATTGGTGCCAGGCTGCCTCGAGCATAATAATCTCAATATCATGTGTGTTTTAGTGACAAGAATTTACTGCTAACCCTTGTACTACATAATCAATATCAAACTACTGAGCATCCCAAAACACAGTCAAAAGAATTTTTTTATGGATGGTTTATTTTGAACTTTTTTGCCTGATGAAAAAACTGATGTCACTATTCAATGCTCTGTCTTTTCTCTTAAGGGTTGTAAAAATGGACCCGATGGATCCATGTCTTGCCCCCGTCAGAATAGCAATGCAAAAATTGAACAGATTCTATGGTATCCTAATTGTTCAGTGATGAAGCAGACATGTTCCTCGGCTATTCGAATATGATTTGCAACAAGCTTTTGAGAGATTTGATGGTCATTTTGAAATAAATAGTAAATGAGTTTGCAAAGTTCGTCGCCTGTGCCAGTAACTGGGCATCCACTGCATGTTTCATCAATGACTATGGCTTTTCCAAGCTTACTACCCAAACATTTTACTACCCATCGATTTACAGTAGACCTATCAACAGCACTGCCTCCATAAACAGCCTTTAAACTATAAAGAATCTTGCTAGGATTAACTTTTCCAGCAATTAAAAATTCAAGAACAGCACGTTGTTCAACCCTCTTTGAAACAGCACTGGAATGTGTCTCCATACTTCCGCTACTCTAAATACACTGATGAACACAATGCATTCAAAACGTGCATGCCTACAGAAGGGGAATTACTTATCACATGTTACCCAGTGAGTTTCTCAAATCATTTGGGTTGTGTTCTATAAGCATGTGTGCATTACTTTTCAGCCTTCCCTCACATTTTGACCTAATGTTGCTTAATCATGGCATGGCCAAACAAACAGAACCTACAACAATGAATATGAGGGTATACATGATCCTTTGTACCACAGTTGAGGTCCTCTGTCTGCAGGGGTAGGTGCGCAAGCTATTACCCATAAAAGACCTCTCAATCAGTGTTTCACTCTTGTTTTCCCTTTTTTAAACAATTCATGGAAAAGCATCAAATACTTGGATATTCTGGCCTACAATAAATTTTAGATATATAATAAATGAAGAGTTGTTAGCAATGTATCTTTCGAGGAGCAACAACTGCTTCCACTAGGAGACTAATGAGGGGTCATATGGAATGCTCTAATGGCAAGGTGGACTCGAGGGTGGTGCACAGGATTTTCTATGTCCAAACAAAAGGTGCTAATGATCTGTGAGTACCATAGCCCACTTATGTTAAAATCAATGATTGCTAAAAATTTTACTTGGTTATGGACTTGGACAATGTGTAGTTTACAATATTGATTAGAAAATACATAAACAAAGAATTACAGAATTAATGAAGCAGCACAAACTATTTTATGAGAAGTGTACAAATACATATAAACCAGAGGAAAGTCTGAATTACTGCAAAGAAGTCTTGTACAAACTCGAAGTAATGTGCCACAAGAAAATCTTCGAACTTGGATTTGAATACTGATGGTTCATCGTCTCTACATTACTAATCAGCTAACACTGTTCACAGCGCACGGTCCCACCTACAAGTTGCCAGTTTAACTTCTTCCAGAGGCAACTAAAATTTGATTTCCAGTATTTCACATAGTTACTGACCAAATTTAAAAATTTTAAATGCTATCATAAGCTACTCATTAAGACAAGTACTACAGTTAAAACCTGTATATAGATCATGAGACAGCATTACTTATGGAGCACAAATTTTCATATTAATTCAACATTTGTAAATGAGAGCAGTTAGAGATGTTCAATAAATTTCAAATCTTTATGAAGTTTCCTCACAATTACAGGCTTAGTGTCAAATATTTAACACATTAGCTCATTTCTGAAGTACTCTGACAATCCAAGCCATTTTATACGTGTCAGTTCGATTCTTTAAGGAATCGGGGATGTACTAGGTTTTTTTCCCCCTACTGAATCTTTAAGAATGAAACATTTAAAATATGGCACATGTTGCTGTACAATGTGTAAGAAAATGTTAGCCAAGTGCAGTTTTTCTTATGTATAATTTTTGGTGAATAAATGCTTCAATTTCAATGAGTCAGTACTGTCAACAATAAGTTCCACGATGGCATTAGAATTTCAAGAAACCTGAACAATGGCCTACTGACCTTTTCTGGGCTAAGAATAACCTTGGCGAGTGCAGAGTGTTGCCCCAAAATACGAGACTGTATGAGATAATACAGTGAAAGTAAGCAAAGTACACAATCCTTCATGTTTCTGTGCCAGAGATACAGCAAATTATTCTTCTAGTAAAGGTACCAGCATTCAGTTGCTGTACAAGGTCTCTATGTGATACTTCCAAGAAAACTATTTACTCTCAGTCCTAACAATTTAAAATGGCTGATCATCTTGAAAAGAATTCTGTTTTTACAAGTGTTCAGTGGGAGACATTGTATGCATTGTCTTTTGCTGCAGCTAAGCGTTGTTCTTTTCTCTGAAAGTCACATGTTGATGTTACTAAATACCCTATTAGCCAATTCATTTACATTATATACCACATGTTTACAATAGCACTTTTTTTATCTGCAGGTAGAAAAATTTTGAATCATCTGTCATGTTTACTGACAGAACATCGATATTTATGAAGAAGCGCAATGAATAGAGAACACTGTGGCATTCCCCTCTCCTCCTCTTTTTTTTTAAAAAAAATCACAATGCCAGTTAGATTCAAATCTCTTCTCTGTCTGCTGATACCAAAGAAAAAGTTCTGCTTCTGCTTCCTACCTTTCAAATATGAAGTGAACCATTTTTGAGATTTTCCCTAATGTTCCAACTTATCAAAGTTTCCAACTTATACAAAGAGACTGTAAGATCTACACAATCAAATTATCTATGGTCTTAAACAAAAGAATAAATCGAACAATGGAAACTTCATGGTGGAATATCAACAATATTAGGAAAATGCTAGATTGCTACTCACCATAAAGATGATCCGTCAAGTTGCGGACTGACACAACGAACAGACTAATGCAAAGATCTCCGATCCCTGCTTGAAGGCTTAGGCCCTTCCCAGAACCTCTCCCCGGAATCTATTTCCCCCTCCTTCTACGACTCCCCACACAGAGATCTTCTACATGCTCTCCGAAATTCACAAACCCAGCAATCCTGGCCACTGCCAAACTGTGGCCAAGAGCAAAGAAGACCATCCTGTGGCACAACAAGCAGCTGAACACAACATTTCAACAGCTGCTTCACAACCAGGGCCATCTGAGCCTTCCCTCCACAACCAGCTTTTCTGAACTGCGCAAGTAAGAATTATCCTTACAAGAATTTCTTTGCTCTCGAAATTACCCCAACCACGACCTAACCCACTGTGTCCACACTCTCCATCCCCAACAGTTTCCGCTCTGTCATCATATCATCTCCTCCCTTGTCAATTCTATCACCCTCTTTATGTGCCATCCTCTGCCAATGTACCCACCCATCCTTCCCCATTCCCTGTTCCTCTCCTTTTCACTACTCGTTCCTCCACATTCCACTTCCGAAGCTGCACCTGGCAGGCCTGCACACCCTGCCAGACAATGTTCTCCCCCCCCCCCCCCTCCCCTCCCGTTCCCTATCCTATCCTACCATATTCTACTTCAGATTGCTACTCATGTGACTGTCACTCTACCAGTCAAATCAGTCATGTGTGCATGAGGAATACTTGCTTGTGTGAATGCGTATTTTTTCTTTGCTGAAAAAGGCTCAGGCCAAAAGCACAATGCGTAACAAGTCTTTTTCTTGTCCCTATCTGCAACTGAACTTATCTTTACAAATAAGTAGCAACCTACCCTTTTCTTGCAAGAACACATCACTTTTTTTTCTGTGGGTACATCTTTTCTGAAGCAAAACTTCAAGTGATAAGTTATGTTACTGAGAAGTGCCACTGTTCTTATACACCGCTTTCTTCAAAATGTTTGAACACACAGGTAGCAAAGAAACTAGCTCATAATTGTCTAATGACCTGGTCTCTCTGGTTTTCTTGGTGTAATTGATCAGTGGTGGTCTTCCAGGTATACAGGCATGTCTTTTTCTATTTTGGGCACAATATTTCAACAACCGACACAGTAATCACCTTCAGATGCTGAAAATTTGGCGTTAAGCGTACAGACTGCCTGGACTCCAACCAGTCTGAACTATTGTCAATCTCGTGCAACTATTTATAGCTGAGTTCAACTCCTGGCTCCCACCGTGCCCTTTGATGCTTTTGTTTTTCATATCCCGCTCTGATATTCCATAGAACCCACATTCTATCAGCCATTCCCGGCTCTGGTGAATATAAGGCTGGCAAGATTTCAATAAATTCAAGCCTTGTTTAAACTGAAACCTCCATCCCTGCGTATTATTTTCTCCGGCACTTTTATTTTGACAGACCCCTTAATTAAGCTGTCAATGAAACTTTGTATTTGCACCATGATACCCATCTCCTCATATTTCATTTCAGAATTATATTCAAGAGAGTGCCCGTTGACAAATATTTTGTATGGATTTTTTTTAGTCATGTGTCACTGAGGTTACTTGCACCTCTCCTTGGCTGAATACTGGCAAGATCACCATAAAACCTCAGAGAGATCACCATAAAACCTCAGAGAGATCACTTCACTGTATGACAAGATGTTCCACAATGTACACAAATTGGATAAACTCTGCCAGAAGAATTTTTGACTTCTTCGTATGCCGATCTTCCTCAAAAAGGTGTCAAGGTGGACAAGTTGTACCTATGTTTGTCAAGATCAAATATCATAGTAACATATCAATGGCCAATAGGATTACGCAACATGCAAGCCTAGCACTAGTACAAGAGTGTGTTCATGGCCTTGAACAAATGCTAGATGTCACTTCATATGATCCACTTCACTTCCATATTTACAAACTGGCTATCGTATCTAGATTCTTGAGAACGAGTTGACAGTATAAGGATCACAAGCAGAATCCATGTAGTTGAAAATGACAGCAATGTCAGGAAGCAAAATTTAATCACTTGCACAAAAGACCAAGAAAATGAAGCAGTGTGCTGTACAGTAATTAATCTCACTGTCAAACATCTGAACGAGGATACAATGAAGACTCTTGCTGAAGGAAAACACTTTTAAGCAAAGGCAGCTTAATCTGCCAAGTTCACACCAACGTAGATGACACATTTGTGGTGGGGCCACATGAATCATAATAACGTGACGAGCTCCTGGAACATTAAAATTCTATCCATCCTAAAAAAAAAAAAAAAAATGAAAATGAGGACTAGCTACCTTTCCTCACTGTGTTGAGAGGAGAGCAGAGAGATCCCTGGGCTACAAACTATCCAGAAAACCCCCCCCCACACACTGGCTTCTCCACACCTCAAGCCATAATAATCCATCACAAATTTGATGCTGAAGACTTACGGTTGCTCGAAAACTTACAGATAAGGGAAGCCCCACCAAAGAATTATAATACCTATGAAAACTGTTCCAAAGTGGTGAGAACTCAGATCATCATATTGAGTGGGTGTTGCAACCAAAATCAAAAACTTACAACAAAGAGGCGAGAGTGAGAGAGAAAGAAGCCAAGAATACGTATCTACCTTATGCTGGTCCAATTTCTGGAAAGACGAGTAGACTCCTAAAAAAACATGGTGCCCTGTCTACAGAGGAAAAAAAATTTATTTCTAATGTTAAACGCAATAAAATTTTATTTCTAATGTTAAACGCAATCTAGGTCTGTTAAAAGCTAGGTGTGTACTACATTCCATGTGAATGTGGCAAACTGTTAGAACAGGCAAGAAGAGATGCAAAGAACATCAGCAACACACCTGACTAAAATAACCAAGCAAATCGAACATCACTGATGCTGACAGTGTTTAACGGGACCACACAGCAAACAGCAAAGGTCATTAGTCTGCAATTAACCCCTCACCCTAGGACATAAGAAGTGTACCCAACATGACTGAGGCAGATCATGCGAACCTGCCCAGTATAAAACTAGTGGGATGTGGAAGAAAAAAAAACACATTCAGGCTGTCAGTATACCAAGCGACTGTTGTCAGTTCACCGGGTGGATTTGAACTGGGACCTATGTACCTCCCTATCCTGAAAGCAGTTGCATTAAGACACACGGCTATCCAGGTGGGTAGACATCACTAGCACTGCCTCTAATATAATCAAGAAATGAAACACCAGTATATTTCTGAGACAGTGTAATTAAAGAGTCTACTGAAGTAAAGATGTCAGAAAACCCTAATAAACATTAAAGAACACTTAAATTTAAAAAAGGCTTCAGGTTCAGCACTCAATTTATTAAGATCTCACTGGCAATCACCTTTACCAGAGTGGGGAAATGCTCAGGGAATGTATGTTTCGCAGAATATCAGAGTTGGATCTGAAAAATGAAAGAGCACCGAAGGCCACAACAGGCATCAGAAGTCAAACTTCGCTATAAACAACAGCATGACACCAACAATACTACACAGTTTGGACTCCACGTAGCAAATACCTCTAATAGCAAAACTCGCAGCAGCTAAATATGATGACTGGGTCAGTTGTCACAATATAATGCTTAAATTGAAACAACAACTCGGTTGAATAAATGGAAGACCACTATTTGTCTAATTATCTATTTCCCTCTTTTTAGATAGTGGTTTCTTGTGATACATCATACGATGACGTACCACTGGGTGGTTATACTGCCTCCACAATATATGAAGGTATGTTTATGGTTGATTTGTTATACATGTTTATGACTTCATGGTAGCAGCAATTTAATACGAAAAACTACGAAGTGTTTGTCATATGTTTCTTTGTTGCGAGAGCACCACAGAAATTGCGTGGGAGCCAATGACAGTTCTTCACGTGGCACATGGGTTTTACATCAAAAGATGAAATCTTCACTGAGTCGACAGCTGTGCATTACGAGAAGCAGCCCAAGGCTGTACTCAATTCCTGGGCCCATTATTACATTAACATAAAAAATAACTGAAACAAAAATGTTCAGTGTGTCTTCAGTTTCTGACTGAGCCATACTCAAATATACATATATGTTACTGGACTTAAGTTTTTACACAGTATACGCTTTATTCTGTGGCAAAAATAAATGAGCTTGAAGCTTTTGTGACAGTAAAAAGTATTACCAGTGATTCTCATATATGAAAGTAGATAGCATTCAGTACTTTTATTTTCATTTGTCTATCATGATTGTTTAAATGAAGATAGATTATTATGAAACAAATGCTGGTTGGACCAGTGGATTTTTCAGGAAGTGCAAAGGTACCAATATTTCTGATCACAATATTATGATGAAGTAAATTTATGACAGATTATTTGATACTTTCTGAAAGGAAGAAATATATAAGTGGTCTAAATATTGAAAAGTACAATACTTATTATTTTGGAAAGTGATAAAAACATTAACCAAATCTTAAATTCAGTCTGAATCTAACTGACAATAATTGATTATACAGGGACTAATGCTAGTTGCTACAAGGCAGTGTTTTATCTCTGTTTCCTGTGGTTATACTGAACTGCTTGGAGATTACACAAAACATTAAATAATACATGAAAATAGGATCATCTGTGCCCATATTTCATTGAATTGACTATTAGAAACAACCTGCAAACTAAAATTACTTCATATAAGAAAGTCATCTATGATCTTTATAGTAGAGCCTATAATTTTGGAACAACGAAAGCTAACTCACTATGTTGTACAACAAAGCTTGTGCTACTTACACAGTTGTACCACTTTAGGTCCATCAGAAAACAGACCACATCAGGAAGAGACATTGCACAGATAACCAAGTACAAAACTAATATGATGCACTGATCTTCATAACTACCTGATAATTCATCAAATCCACAGGAGTATTTACTCTTTAGTAATTTAATTTTGGTAGGTTAAGGCAATAAAAAGTGAGGTGATCAGTCTCTCGTTCAAGAAGTAGCCCATCCAGAATTATTGATGTCAGCCAGAAATCTGATTGAATTATGATAGTAAGTAGTATTGCTAAAATATGAGTACTGAAAGCAATATTTTGACAGAGATGAGAAAATAATTTAGACAGTCAAAAGTGTACTGGTTGGGTATATGCAGGTCAGACAGCAGGCGAGTCCACCTCGAGTGTTTACCTGTGGCAACATAAACCTCACATACGTGACTCACTTCCCTTCAAACCTGCCCTGCAATTCAATTAAGTGCTAGGACAGTAGCAGAATAAATAATGCCATCTAATCAGGAGACTAATAATAGTAAAAGTGAGAGGGCTAAAAAGGTAATGAACATCTGTTGAACTGCCAGCAGTAAAATAAGGTGAGAGAAACAATCAGATCAATAGATGGGTGATGGCAGGTGTTCAGTATGTGACAGGGGTGTCGCTCCCACAACTGTCCCACTGCCAGCAGTAAAATAAGGTGAGAGAAACAATCAGATCAGTAGATGGGTGATGGCAGGTGTTCAGTATGTGACAGGGGTGTCGCTCCCACAACTGTCCCACCACTAATTCATTATAGTCCAAGTATTAAAGAGAGGATTAGAATCCACTCCACTAGTGGAAGATATTAACCAGTTCAACTGTTATTTCATGAGCAGCCAGTATAAAGGATAAGGAATACTTAAGGCCTCATCTGCTACTCCTAAAAAGTGAAATGAGATGCTGCAGAACAAGGGCTAACTGCATCTAAAAGCAATTAACGGATGGCCAAGGCAACTGGAAGAGGAGGTATGGTCATAGGACCCCAGACCCAGCGTGCAGCAGGAGACAAACCAAGATTTACTGTTAATTTCAAAGCTGAAGGATCCACTGAGCCACAAACCTGGAAACCACAGTCCAGTTAGAAGTAGAGTAGCACAATCTGCACATCAAAAGGTGTGGATGCGGAATCAGGCAGTATTAAAACTTTCTCATGAAGCCAGTCTTTAGTTGATGAAAACTGAGCAGCCACATCAGCTCTATCAGCGATTACTCAAAAATCGGGATTGTGCACATCTAAACGCTGGGTACCCAAGCAGACTGCTGGCTCCTGCAAGCAAGTGTTCGGACAAGGATACAGACTGGAAGTTATACCAAATGCAAAACTCATCAACTTTGTACAGCACAGGTAAACCACTTGTACACCAGAGATCACTAGCCCCATACATTTCAATAAGGAAGAGAGTAAAGTTCAGCACAGAGCCCTGGCAGATGCCATTCTCTTGGACCCACGGGTAGCTCAGCACGGAGCCCTGCCAGATGCTGTGCTTGGGACTCGTGGGTAGCTCAGCAACATACCAATTCCAATCCAAGATGGATGGTGGGATAAAACCTGACATCAGTGGGGAGCACTGAAAGTTCAGCCATGGAGGACAAGTAACATTTGATGGCATACGTGGTGGGGTGTATGCCTTATGTAGATAAAAGACTGGAATGAAATGCTGACTTTAAGAAAATGCCTGTCAGACTGCTATATCTAACCTAACCAGATAATTTGTTGTAGATTGTCCCTCCCAGCAAAAAAATATGGCTCTGAGCACTATGCGACTTAACTTCTGAGGTCATCAGTCGCCTAGAACTTAGAACTAATTAAACCTAACTAACCTAAGGACATCACACACATCCATGCCCGATGCAGGATTCGAACCCGCGACCGTAGCGGTCGCTCGGCTCCAGACTGTAGCGCCTAGCACCGCACAGCCACTCCGGTCGGCCCTTCCCAGCAACCACACTAATAAGAATCAAAGGTCTCACAATTGGAGAACCCAGCACAATTGCCAGGCTACCAAACTTTCAAGCAGTTTGGTGGGCACATTGTTTAGCTTTCGAGCAGTCTGCCAGTCTTGTTGGTGAGACTAATCGGTCAGTAGCTGTAGATGGGCATTAGGTTTTTGCTTGGTTTACAGATTAGGATGATGACATTCTCTCTCCATGTCGAAGGAAAAACGTCCTCCAGCCAAATACAGTTTAAGACAGGCAGAAACTGAGTAACATTTAGATGCTTGATCATCTGTTTATGATTCATATCAGAGACTGGGCCAACTCACAAGCATGAAGCAGATTCCAATCAGTGAAAGGTTCATTCCATAATACAGGGTTATGAAAATGAGATTTTTACTCTGCAGCGGAGTGTGCACTGATATGAAGCTTCCTGGCAGATTAAAACTGTGTGCCAGATCAAGACTCGAACTCAGGTCCTTTGCCTTTCATGGGCAAGTGCTCTACCATTTAAGCTACCGAAGCATGACTCGTGATCCGTCCTCACAGCTTCAATTCTGCCAGTACCTTGTCTCCTACCTTCCAAACAGGGTTACAGTTGGAAGGAAGGGTAAAAGACAGGGTACGTTTTTAACTTGCCTTAAGTGTTCAAAGAGTAGCCTGATGATAAAATGGTGACACAGTCACGAAGTGTTTGGCAAGAATCAGCACATTGGAAGGAATACCATCATGAACAAGGAATTCATAACAGTTTTAAATCTTGAGCTCTCCAGTAGACCACATAATTTGACTCACACCTTGAATGAAGCTCTATATGTTTCCCAAGAGACAGTATTCCTTCTAATGGTGTTAATTAGGTTGTTAGTCTTTACGCAAAGCCACTTAAAAGTGGTGACAGCACTCTGAAGGATGTCACTTGAGACACTGTAGCACTGTTCAATGGTTTTGAATAGCTCTCGCAATGTCTTTGGTCCACCATAAGCTGCCAGTTGAGTGGGCATGTAGAAAGGGTTGTAACACCTGTGACAAGGATAATTGTGTTGGAGACAACCCACAAATCCTCATCAATGACAGAAGAGGGGAAGGAGACAGCGAAGGTATACAACTGCTACTTGGCTGTCAGGTGACACCAATATGCCAATGGGTCTGTCGAGTGGTGATAAAGAAAGGACAGGGTCTTCGAAAAGAATGTGCAATGGGTGCGCACGCGCACATGCACACGCACACGCATGCACACAAAATAGGCAGGGAGGATTGTTGGATTAAGGTGGCCATCTCGACTGCCCTGCCTGTGAGTAAACAAACATTACAAACAGTGATTGCTGGGGTCATTTGCACTCTCACTGCTACTGCTTCCAATGTGGAATGTTGCAGAATCCATTCACCAATTATATCTGCGCAAACCAATGTACAGACCTCTCAAGCCATTCTTCCAGGGCCAAGGTTCAAGTAGAAGGCATGGTAACCTTAAAGGGTTAGAGAATGGTCACCAGTGAAATACATTTCTTGAAGAGGACCACAGAGTGCAAACCAAAAGGATATTCCAGTAGGCGACAGTAATACCTATTGCATTCTCAATGAATTATCATGTTAAGGGCGTCCTGGTTAAGATCATTGTCACCGGTAAGGGTGGAACATCCATGAACATACGTTCAAAGTCCAACAGTGTGATCTCCAGCAATTTGTATTTTTTGTTTCCAATTCTCTTTGACAGTTTCTCACTACAAAGGTAAACTGTGATTTTGACTATCAGGAAGTAAGTCCCCTCAAAAGTAAGGAAGAACACTCTGGGATAAATCATTTTGTCTGGTGGTCCTCAACATAAATGACATACGAAATGGATCAATCATTTCTTGAAGTGTTAGCATAGCTCTTCATCCATCTGCAGCATTATGTTCCAATGAAAATTTAAACCTGTCACATTTCAGGCATTTATGGGATGATATGATAACAGGCACATCAAGGGTTTTTTAATGCTTGAAACTGGACAGGATTCACCATTTTAATAAAGATGGAACCACTCAGTATTTTACTACGGGAAGACTTTTCTCCAAATACACTTTCACTATTATACACAAACAACATTGGCTTATTAAGTAATAAGGACCCTCCATTCATCTAAGTGCAAACCAGAAACAGAGATTTAGGTTTCTGCCTTTTGCTTAGTTGAGCTTCCCTCTCATAGTGGGGCCAAGAACAAAGTTCTTAGGGTAATAACAATTGGCACTGAAGAATCAAAGTTTGAAGAGATTGCCAGAGTGTTACGGCCTCCAGCTGATAACTTAGGTCTTTTCTAGGTGTCAGATATCTGCCACACTGCTGCTTTCTCCAAAAGAGGGTCCTCCCCTTGGGCACTACTCAGGCAGAGCTATGGCCATCTGGTTTGGTGGCTACAGTCCATAGTCCCAGTGTCCCCAAACAGACAGATATCTACTCCTAGGCACACACAAGGAAGTGGCAACTCTCATCAATAGTGTGATCCCCCACATGGACTGGCAAGCTTCCCCTGTAAAAAAATTTGGAAAGGTGGAGGTCAACACACACATGGAGACCAAACAGGAGTTAACTGATCACAAATGTGAAATAAAGAAACAAAGTGGAAAAAGCCATAACTGATGTCCTACAAGCAAGCTAGGTTGTCAGCAGTGAATCTGTCAGAGACCAAGCCAGAGAAACAGTACAGGGTAAAACTACAGCACAGATCAAGGAAGTAACACTGCAATAGCTCAAGGCCCTATGCTCGCCACAGGCCAAGTTTTAAAGGTTCTGCATAATTGCCTACACCAACAGAGCATAAATTTAATGTGTTGACTATTGACAGTAAGTTATTTAATATCTTGTGTAACTCATCAATTACCAACAGTTCCATATCTGCGCAAGGGAGGTTATATACTGAGAAACTACATTCTGCCACAACAATTTATAATATAGTTTTAATTTTGTTCTGAAAGTTCTCTCTTTTTGGTGTAATGAGCTTTTTTTTTCCTCCCTGATGACTTTCTTCGGCCCTTTGAAGGATTGTCTGTAGTGAAATTCTACAACTGGGTTGTGAATGTTTTTCATATGATACAGATGTTATTTCTTCCTACATGATATTCTAATTCAATTACTTACACAAACTGCTGGCTCATTAGAGAGAGAGAGAGAGAGAGAGAGAGAGAGAGAGAGAGAGAGAGAGAGAGAGAGAGAGAGAGAGAGAGAATTTGATGGTTGCCCAACGGCGAGCTCATCAGCACCCTTACACTTATGAAAACAAATGAAAGTGGAGATGAACATGCACTCGAAATGACCACACAAGCACTCTGTATCACATACACTCTCACTTACACTAAAACCAATTAGGAGGGAAGAGAGCTAATCAAGAAATTAAAACAGAGAGAAAACAGAATACAGAAGAACTAAAAGAAATGCAGAGGCACATGTGACTGGCTGACCACTTACAAGAACTAGGGTGAGCCAGCCACCCTTTGACACATTAAGAACCTTGTTAAAAACGTCGGACAATTCATGAAACTTTAAAACTCTAACCACGTTCGTTTGATCATTACATAAAACAGACGGCAGATCCACCAGCTAATCTACCACAGTCCATTGGTTGGCAAATAAAATGCATACAATAAAATTTGGTGCACCATGATCTGCACGCCACAAGCACCACACATTGGAAGGTCCTCTTGCCATAATAAGAATCCACATGTCATGTGGCCTATGCGAAGACGAGTAAGAAGGACCTTGTCTCTCCGATGTGACTGGAAGAAAGTACTCAACAGCCAAATTGTGGGCTTGATCACACCAAGCTTGTTATCTGTCACTGCCAGCCACTCGTCTTCCCATCAACATATGACTTTGTATCTCAACAGCGAGGTGATAGCACGTAGGGGGATATCACATTGAAATACCAGAGTATCACTACACGCCTCCTTGGTTGCTTGATCCGCCCTTTCATTCCCCGCAATTCCAATGTGCCCAGGTACCCAGCAGAAAGACACCTACTTCCCTCGTCATTGTAGTTGTAGGGTGGCATCCGGGATTACTGTATCTGCTGGGTTCAAACATTGAAGAGAGTAAAAGGTGCTCAGAGAATCTGATCAGACGAGAAATCTAACACAGGGAGAACATCTCATCTGCTCTAGTGCTCGCAAGTTCGCATATAAGTCTGCAACGAAGGTGGTAAATTGTGAAGGCAGTCTGAACTTGAGGACATGATCTGAGAAAATGAAAGAGCAACCAATAGTCCCCCCCCCCCCCCCCTGCTTTAACCCACCTGTAAAAACAGCTACATGGCGTGGTACTCAGACAAAATGTCAGAGGATATTGCATTAAAAATGGAAGCAGGAGTGTTATCCCTCCTGTATCACACCAAATCTAAAATCACTCTGGGCCTCTCCAGTAACCACAGTGGCAGGCAGTTAAAACTTTGGGGTTGTACTGGCTCCACGGCGAGTGACTCAAGCACATGCTGCACAAGGATTCCAAATGGTGTCATGCCTCGTGGACGGTTGGAAAAAAGGCGATACAGAGGTAGACAAGCAAGAGTATGGTGTGAAGGTGAAGTTGGAGCTGCAAGGAACTTGCACACCTGAAGCACCATGAGGAGCTGGCACCAGATAGTTAAGTGGCAGTTGCCCTGCCTCAACACAGATGCTAGGTATGGGACTGGTCCGACAAGCACCTGTGGCCAGCCAAATCACCTCAAGTTGGACAGTGTCAATGATCCACAAGTAAGAGGGCCTCGCTGACTATACACCATACAACCAAAGACCAGCTGCGAACACACAAAAGCCTGATAAAACTGAAGGAGATGTGCCCTGTCCAGTCCCCAAGACCTGTGGCTAAGGCACCTGATGTTCAGTGCCTTCAGGGTTCTTGCTTTCAGGTCTCGCAGGTGTGGCAACCACGACAATCTGAAGTCAAAAATGAGGCCCAGAAAACACACTGTATCTCTGAAATGTAGGATGGTGTCCCCCATATTCAATGCAGGCAAATTAAAAAGGTGACAAGAACGATTAAAATGAACACACACACACACACACACACACACACACACACACACACACACACACACACACACACTTTTCTGCAAAAAACTGGAAACCCATCTTTGCAGCCCACTCCTCTAACCTCTGCACTGTAAGTTGCAACTGACGGCTCACCATTGCAACACTGAGGAAGGACAGAAAACAGCAAAATCGTCTACAAATAAGGAGCACTGGACAGCACTCCTTACCACAGATGTGATACTGTTGATGGCTATGGCAAAGAGGGTAACACTTTAAACACTGCCCTGAGGAAAGCCATTCTCCTGCTCAAATCGATCAGACAGCCTGTCACTAAATCGGGTCTTAAAAAACTGCTGAGAAAGGGAAGACTGTAAAAGATGGGGAGGTGGCCACGAAAGCCCCATTGATGCAGTTGTGCGAGGACACAGTGTCTCCAAGTAGTATCTTATACCTCGCTTGTACCAAATAATATGCCAATACAGTGATGCTTATGGAGGAAAGTCTGCTGAATAACCACCTCTAGGAGGGTCAGAATGTCGATAGTGGACCGAAATCTTCAGAATCCACACTGATGTCGGTAAGGTGTTGCCTGGTCTCTTAACAACCAGACCAGACAATGGTTAACCATTCGCTCCAGGGTCTTTCGTACACAGTTCGTTTGTGCGATACTCCAATAACTACTGTGACATGTGCAGTCCTTTCCTGGTTTGAAGAGAGGGATCAGAACTGCCTCCCTCCATGAGTTGGGGAAGTAGCCTGTCTGCCATACTAGATTAAAACATATGAGGAGGATTTTCTTTGGTGCCACTGGCAGTACCAGATTTGGTTGTGACTAGGTGCAGTGTCAAGTTTCAGTCAGTACAGATTCGAGCTCCCACATGAAGAAAGGGGAGTTGTAGGCCTCACAACTGTTGGACCTGAAGTCCAACTTTTCCATCTACAGTCACACGATACCAACAAAATGCCGGAGCCTGGTTTTCATTGGCAGTAGTTTGTGCAAAATGTTCAGCCAGCGTTTAAGCAATGTCTCTGGGTGTTGTTTGGAGGCACCCCTGTTTCACCACTGCTGCTATCCATAAACAGCTGCATTTACCAGAAATCCTGCAGATGGCTTCCCATACTTTTATAGAAGAAGGGGAATGATTGATGGAGTCTAGGAACGCTTGCCATGATCTTTTCTTATCCTCCTCAACGCATCGAGCCTTGGCCCTCACGACTCTAAAGGCTCTAACGGTTGTCTGCTGTCGGTCAGCATTTAGAATGACTAAGAACAGCACTCGTCTCTCCGTCAAGGTACTGGTTGCTCCTAAGATGACCTGAGGGCTGTGGGATGGATGGGTCAGCAGCACGATGGATCGCTCGTGTTATGTGGTCCACCCATCCTTGGATGCTGTCGCAGTGTTCGAACACAGCCAGTTGGCTGAAACGCATCCACTTGGCCCTGTTGACCATTTTGGGGGCATAACTTCAGGTGGTGAGCCATTCAGTAGGTGAAGGCGGATTGGGAAATGGTCACTGGAATGAAGGTCGTCAATGACCTCCCACTGAAGAGTGTCGGCGAGGGTGGGAGAACAAAGAAAGGTTGATGGCTGTGAATGACCCAGTAGCAGTAGAGAAATGTGTGTGAGTATCCGTGTTGAGGATGCACAACTCGTGAGACATCATGAGGGCCTCCAAAACCCAACCCCAAGGGCAAATATTGGTCGAGCCCCAAAGGACATGATGGGCACTGAACTCTCCCAGGAGGAGGAATGGTCACAAGAGATGTATGATTAGATCCATGAAAGTCTCAGAGTCTAGTGCATCTTGCGGAGGTAAATACAATGAACAAACAGTGATCCTTTGACATACATGAATTTGAACTGCAACTGCTTGCAGGTCAGTAGCTAAGGGAAGTACAGAGGAGTGGTGCATATTAGTGACAAATACTGTGACACCTCCCTCGGCCCTTTCCCCCGATAGATCATCTTTGTGCTATAGCATATATCCCTGCAGCACAGGGACATCTGTATCTTTAAAATACAAGGGCTATCCACAAAGTACATTACGTTTTCGTTTGTGTCCGTTAGGGGCGGGGCTAGCGCGGCCATCTTGGTGTCATGGCATTCCGCCGCTCAGTAGGCATCCTGCCATGCTAGTGAGAGGTTCACGCTGTACTCCGTTGAGTTACTGTGACAGTTTGAAATGTCAGCGTTAATTGAAAATGCCACGAAGTGTGAAGTGCGTGCTGTAATATGGTTTCTGACTGCAAAAAACTGTACACCGATAGAAATCTATCGGCAGCTTTGTGAGGTGTATGGGGACAACATAATCACTGAAGGTGGAGTGCGTCAATGGGTCATAAAATTTAAAAATGGCCAAACTAATGTTCACGACGAAGAGCGAAGTGGAAGACCCAGCATAGTGACTGCCGAACTTATTGAAAAAGTCGATGCCGCGGTCCGTGAAAATCGTAATTTCACAATAACGGAACTCTCTATGAGTTTTCCACAAATTTCACGAAGTTTGTTGCACGAAATCATTACCAAAAAGCTTGGTTACCACAAGTTTTGTGCAAGATGGATACCAAAAATCTTGACAGAGATTCACAAAAATCAGCAAATGGCTGCAGTGTTAACGTTTTTGGATGCTTACGAGAAAGATGGCGACTCATTACTCGATCGCATTGTTACTGGTGATGAAACATGGGTTAAGCATGTGAACTGTGAGACAAAATTGCAGTCAATGGAGTGGGGGCACACAAATTCCCCCCAAAAACCCAAGAAATGCATGCAGACAATGACGGCAAGGAAGGTGATGGCGACTGTCTTTTGGGACAGAAAAGGTGTGATTTTTGTGGATTTCCAGGAGAGAGGCACTACAATAAACTCTCAAAGGTATTGCCAAACTGCACAACCTCAGAAGAGCAATACAAAACAAGCGCAGGGGAAAGTTGGGCTCAAAGATCTTGCTGATTCACGACAACGCCCGGGCCCACATGGCAAATGCCACTCGTGAAGTTCTCGAATCTTTTAAGTGGGAGTCGTTTCCTCATCCACCGTACAGTCCCGAGCTGGCACCGAGCGACTTCCACTTATTCCCAGCAATGAAGAAGTGGTTGGCTATGCAGCGTTTTGATGACGGGGCACAGCTTCAAGAAGAGGTAACCACGTGGTTGAAGGCGCAGGCGGCCAAATTTTACGACAAAGTAATTTCCAAGCTCGTCCATCGCTACGATAAGTGCCTTAATTTAAATGGCAACTACGTAGAAAAGTAGTATTTAAGTGTGGCTTTCATCTGTATATAATAAAAAAATATTCCAATACTTTATTTATTTTTAATTCCAAAATGTAATGTACTTTGTGGATAGCCCTCGTATGTTTCTTGTAAACAGTTCCTCCACATGAGTCCTGAACCCATTCATGTTCCACTGTAGTATGGAAGCCATGTCATCAGTGCTGTTTTAATTTACTCCTATCTTTGCACTGGAGAGATGAAGCACTTGAAGAGAGAGGGGGAGTGGAGGGGCTGCCTGGATCCAAGGCATCTATCTCCATGATATCCTCCTCAACAGTCAGATGGAAAAGAATAATGTCTGATGGCACTTGGGACAGCTTTTGACCTGAACGTCGTAAGCCTTTCCCTGCATCCTGCCCCTTCGAGGATGAGGGGGGTAAAGGGGGCATTGAGAGGCACTCTGATCATCTTGTACATGTGCATGTACAGGTGCTTGTGGTGGATATAGGCACACTAGGCGTCATCTGGTCGAAGTGTCCGTCTTGGGAATATGTTTCAGCACCATGGAAAAATATGAGGTCGCAAAGATAGGAGGTTTCGTCACCTTACATTCTTTTTTGGCTTCAACATGGGGGATCTGCTTGGTCACCTATCTCCTGTATTTTGTGTTCTTCAGCAAAAACAGGGCAGTCTTGGCTCCAGACTGGGTGGTTCTCAGAGAAATTGATGCAGATTGATGCAGATTGCTGGAGATGGGCAATGAGTCCCAGTATCTTGAGTGGCTTTTCCATAGTTCCCGCAGACCACTTCACCTCCACAACTCATGGTTGTACGGCCAAAATGTTGGCATTTATAGCACCACATAGGGTTTGGAATGTAAGGCCGAACATTAAGTCAAAGGAATCCCACCAAAGATGTTCAGGCAACATCTGAGAATTAAATGTGACAATGAAATAGGCAGTCTTTTCAATTGCTCCACTATTGCTGCACATTCTTTACTCTACATCAACTATTCCCTAAGATGCCCATTCTTGCTTCAGTTCTGCTATGTCCATGTCCATGATGTCTCAGCACATAACAACACCCTTATGGGAGTTGAGAGAGGTGTGTATCTCAACAATATCATGGTCACCCAGTTTCTGCAATTTCTTAAGAAGATCTACCCGCTTTGACCTGTTAGTTTCAACCGACAATGAGCCATTACGCAATCGATTTATAGATTTTAATGTTCCAGCGATGCCTTCCAAACCCTTATGGATATAAAAGCGGGACACTTTTTCAAATGTCCCCTCCTTCCTCTTTATCACCAGGAACAATGTTATTCATGACTTTCATGACTCCACGAGCCCTGTTACTGCAGTCCAAAGTATTTTGACTATCGAGAGGACTACCTTCTCTCATTCTTTTGGATGAATGGGTGTGAATACTCCCAGGCGGTACACCCTTCCCACTATGAGGAGAAGATGATAATTTCGAGGGTTCCATCTCGGTCCCATGAGCAGCTAGGAAAATAAGGGTCCACTCAGACAGAGCCCCACGTGCCTGAGTAAGCCTTATACAACTGAGGTGCAGCAGGTTCCCCAGAGGTTGCCCACTAACGACTGTTCCACCGCGACAGCCGTGCATCCCATCAGTGCACACCACACCTTGAGATTGAGGGTTTGTTTTTTTTTTTTTTTTTTTTTTTTGAGGTTTATCCTGTCCTCGCAAGCTGGGCGGTCAAGCCAAGATCCCCATTTCCTGAGACACACAACGTTCCACCGCCACGCCGTGTGGTGGTCACTGAAGCATACACAGAGCTTACGTTGACAGGGGATTTGCAACGCTTACCAGTCCCCAGCTCATGAACCCTGGGGTCACCAAGCTCGTACCCAGCAAAACAATGCTGAGCTCCTGACGGCAGCTCATTAGTACTGCAAATAAAGGGAAAGAGCTATCGAAGAAGAAATAAATGTTTCTACAAATGTATTATATTTTAGTCACTCAAGCTGGCTGTCTTTTTGATAAGTTTGCCTTTCAAGATTGTTTGTAAATTTCTGTATTGCAAGTTGATTATCATCTCTGAATCTTTGAGTTATTACTTTGGGATGGAAGTACTTTGATTTCTTTCAGTATTACCATTTATTCATCATGATTTGACAGGCCGTTACTTTTTCCCCACACTGCCAGCAAGCGAACAACCTATGAAGATACTGTCTGACTGTACTTTTACCTTACTGAACTCTTGCTGGTATTACATTGTCTTCACTAGGTTGTAAGATTCAAGTAAGTACATCAAAATCCTTTTTTCTGGAGAATCAGTCAAAAAAACTGATACTGAAATCCCAGACATAGTTAAATTCATGTCTTTCTTAAAGGATCACTTCTACCACAACTTCAAGCCTGGAAAGGAAAACACTATTCTACTTGAGGGGAGGAGAGGGGCAGTGAGAAGTGACTGGGGGGAGGTGGAGGGGAAATGTGGGTCTGCATTTCCTGTGGAAGGAGTTGGTTAAGCTTGTAAGTGACAGTATATAGGTGGTTCTGGACTCAGCCAAGGCCAAATTCCTGTAATAATGTAGAGATTCTACTTGAGGGGAGGAGAGGGGCAGTGAGAAGTGACTGGGGGGAGGTGGAGGTGAAATGTGGGTCTGCATTTCCTGTGGAAGGAGTTGGTTAAGCTTGTAAGTGACAGTATATAGGTGGTTCTGGACTCAGCCAAGGCCAAATTCCTGTAATAATGTAGAGAAGTGCCAAAATTTTTTGAAGGTTCCTATAACGCTGGAAGTTGGTTCAGTAAATGAGAGCATAGATCAGAAGGATCAATAAGCTTATTTCATCAAAATTTTTGGGGGATTAAAGGTAAAGTAGATATGACACTAACAGATCTTAATACATTCCTTCTCATCCTCGTCTGAGCTTTCATAGATCTGATGAAGTCCAGTTCGTGGCCACAGCCAGAGTCTGCAAACTCACTGTGCTGTACACGACAAATCATGCACATTTTGCTCCATTGACTTCCTCTGAAACCTTTGTTAGCAGTACTGGAAAAAGTTTATGCCCACTACATGTATGTTATCAAACAAAATAAGGGTCACTAGCCTCACATCAATCCATGAGACAGGATTGAAAGTCACTTCTTCTACACTCCTTATCAGTGCCCTGCAGCCATATGACCAGTTTCATAAAACTCAACAATCCAGTCACTGGACTGGACAAAGAACACCAACGTCAGTTACTACACCCTTACCAATAGAATTCTACAATCTCATTTATAATCAGTACACTATCACAGTCTAAAGTTGAAGAGGGTAAAGACATACGGAAGAACTGCATACTTCAAATTTCCATTGGAGAAAAATGCAATTTATTATCTTCTAATACCTCATCAAGTCTGCTTCATAAGTAAGGCTACACCTCCAGCTAGCCTAGCTACTCCTTGCTCTGTTAGGTGGCCTCTTTCCAAGCCGTCATGTACATTCGTTAAACAGCAACAGTCGCCACAAGAACAAACCATTTTTCTGATCCCTGACTACCAATTTCTGAAATACATCTGAGCTTAAAATTTGTCACGGAGCGAAGTGGCGCAGCGATTACCACATTGGATTGATTCTGGAGGACAACTGTTCAAACACATTTCCGGCCATCTTGATTTAGATTTTCCGTGATTTCCCTAAATGCTGGGATGGTTCCTTTGAAAGGGTACGGCCGACTTTTTCCCCCATCCTTTCCTAATCCACTGGGACCGATGACCTCGCTGTTTGGTCCCCTCCCCCAAATCAAGTGACCAACTAAAATTTGCCTTCTTATCTTACCAAGGCTGCCGACCAACAATTCCAATTCATCTGCTTGAAGTTGCTTCAACATACAGGCCTTTGGGGGCAATCTACAGCCAGAGCAGCAAGTAGGCACGCCCACCAGAGCAGCAAGTAGGCACTGTGATTGGCCACTTCCTGTTAGTGCTCCTAGTACTACGATAAAGTAATGCTGCCTGCTGATACTTCCAAGAGTGTGTTACCGATAGGGTATTATAACAAGTGCAAGCCATCCTGTGGGAAACATTTGTCTTTTAAAGCCACCAGGTTGAAACAGAAGGTAACACCCTTTAGCTACATTAAGCCAAGGTGGAGAGTTATCTCTCGGCAGGAGAAGTCTCCATTACCCAGATGCTAGGAAACCGGCACTGTTCATCACAATAGCGACCAGCACTTGCTGATACTACAGGCCTGGGAAATTACACATTACTATCTTCACTATGATATTATTTGTACCTCAGAGCATAATTTACTTAATGAAGAAATGTTAAGTATCCTTTGTAGGGTGTATTTTACCCAATTTCAATGCAAGATGTCCACCGCAGACAAGAGGAGCTGTTATTTATGCCAAAACTGATGTTCCATTCAAAAGAGGTGACATATCAAACATTTGAAGGTGACTGCCTGCATTTTGCAGATATCTGATTCTCACAATGTATAAACATAACCATAGCAAGCGACAGCACAGAAGCAAAAAAATCTTCATACAATACAGTCACATTTCAGTTCATACAGAATTCCACACACAATATCTACAACAAGTTTTCTATTCATAAATGCATTTCAATTCCTGCACTGTAATTCCAAAAACCACACCTTGAGTGTGAAATATATAATGACCATCATCAAAATAAGTGAAGAAAGCTTGTTTGCAGTACATCTGGTGAAGTGCCAAACTGCAGCACACACACTTTGCATAGTTTACAGTTTTTTTATCAGAAACCTCTTTCTTGACAATCTTCTCACTACAGAAAATTACTACAAACAATAGTCAGTTTCGTTGAAATAAAAATAAAACTACATTCTCTGTACAGTTCAATGGAGCAGGGTGTATTTCCAGTCACAAATGAGGTAATGTGGATCGTATATACTGCTCGTTGCGACTAACTGTCACAAAGGATTATTTAAAACTTAGATGCACAGTGACAGTTACCCACAGGATGGTTGTGAACACTACAGTACTTTAATGAAAGCACATACAACATATGCTCAGGTGTGCACAAAGCTGCTATGATTCAATGCACATTATTTCCCAGTCAGAATACTTGGAATTATAAAACAAAGAGTACTTCATGTAAATTATATGAAATATGAAGACAGTGTATTAATTACATATTTAGTATAGGTAGCAGAGGGAAGGGCAACTCTTAAATTGAGTAACAATTCCAATACACACATACGCGACAGATTTTTATAGGCATTTACAGTTTTTTATTTGATGCTATAGACTGTTTATCATAACTGTTGAAGCGCTTTTCTCTGTACAAAATCCATTCAAACGTTATTTTTTCCCTTCCACAAGCCTAAATGAAACACCATGTCAACAAAACTTTACTTATTACTGCAGAGTACAAACACATCATTGTATGAGTACACCAGACAGCAGGCCTGCATTCTACTCAGCTGATACCAACATTATGGTGACGTGTATACAAAGCGTGAATATTTAGGCAACTTCATTTCCAACTGCAGTCTGCTACCTATACAACAACCACTTATTTCCAAAAAATGAAAATTCTTTTTGGTTTGTTTAGCCATCATATCTATACCTGCCTCAGAGATATGAGGTAAACCTTCGTAAATAAAAACCTGTTATAAACACATACTAGATTTATACATATATACCATAAAAGAGACCAAGCATGCAAGTGTGCACATGTAAGCAAAAACATAACTCAATATATACCCTGAATACTTCGAATATGTCCTGGAGATGAGGCCCAAGCAGTGCAGGTATCATAGGAAGTAATACAATTAGCACCAGTAGTGCACTCATGAGAGGCAATATATCTGTCTCCAGCCTGAATCAAAAGTGGCCAGTGTAAGTAAATGAGTGTGAAATATGAATACATAAATCAAAAACCAATTAAGGAAATTTGAACTATTCAGTGGAGTAATTATGAACAATGCTCCATCTGCAAATGAAGCTGCAAGCATTTGGGGCAATGTAATGGAATGATGAACTTTCTTCCATTAAGCACTAATTTGCAGCACCATAATACACAAATTATTTTCTGTTATGTACACACATTGCACTCTTGCTACAAAGCTGACTACTCAAATTATAAGGTTTTTCATAAATCAAGAAAAATGTTTTTGCCAATGACCGAAACATTATTAAGGACAGACAAATTTTATCAGCACTAATGAGACTGAAGATAACTATTGGGATTAAATGATGTTTAGTAATTTCCAGCATTAACCCCCAAAGATCTGCCCTTTATTTTAGTCATGTCACCTTTAATGTCCTTTATCAAATATACAGCTGCTGATTACTTAAGAGTTCTGACACTTTTCTACAATGAAACAAATACATATGTCATTTTTTACATTCTATTTGTGCTTATAAATAATGTTTTATTCTAATTAAGTCACGTCATACATTGAGTAGGATAGATTTTAATTAATATGTTTTTGGTGCCCACTGCTGCAAACACAGTACCTTTATGGAAATGATACGTATTTAACAAAACCTTTCATAAACTCAGAAGTACACAGGGGTGCAGTTTAAAAGTAGGCCCACCTCCCCTTTGAATGTGATATTTTAACTTCTGAAATAGAATAAACGGTTACAACCATGGACGGTTTTATGCAATAATGGGATGTTAGCATTCTTCTGCCAGCAATCAGTTTATCTCATCAATGAAATTAGATTTGTCTCTTTGTGGCCTGCAAAATGATTTTCTCACAGCAGAAAGAAGTGATGTTGCAGAAGCATATGTGAAAACAAGTTTGATCAAGGAATCTCACGAAATTTTCGGGGTCAGGTATCCAGACAGAAGACTACCAGCAAAGAGAACAATACTGAGTCTGTGGTGCACCTACGGATCTGTGCAAAATTTAAAACAACAAAGAATTCCTTCAGTTCACACAAACTGAAGTTATTTCAGAGTTCGCCAAAGAATTATTCAGGGCCTAAAGAAGTCTACAGGTAAACAGGCTCAACAGACAAACGTAAGTAGGAGGAGTTGCCAATATATATTGAAAAGCCTTAATTTGAAGCTGTATTGTGTGAGGGTTGTGGAGCAATTACGGGGTGGATTACAGTCAGAAATGTGTAGATTACGGCACACGATTGGTTTGTTAGACCATTTCCATTACATCATGAATGATAAGCAAGGTTTCATCTTTCCAGTGACATCAATTCACAGAACGCAAGGTACTGGGCAACGATGACCCTTAACACTGTATATCAGCAACCACTTCACGATGAAGAAATCGGCAATTTGCTGTGGCATAACAGTAACGCACATATTTGGACCAATATTTTTTGACACTACCCTCGACACAGTTGCAAACATGGAAATCTCTGATACTTTCTGTGCTCAACTCATTGAATTTGAAAGGACAGTACTGCTTCTTCCAGCATGGTGGGGCAACATGCCACATGTTTCTGGTATCCCTGGAACGAGTCCACAATGTCTTCCCTGAGGAAAGAACTGTAAGCAAACACTTATGAGCACCATGATCGCCAGATCTAATAACATACGATTTTTGCTGCAGGGACACGTAGAGCAAAAAAGTCTATGAAACAAAAACAATACAATAAATAAGGCAACATCAACCACGAATTTGCTGCCATCAATATCCAAACTTTAGGCCAGGTGTACTTGAATATGCTTAGATATGCACAACTGTGTACTGATGTTGCAGGGAGGCGGGTTCACTTAACATTTTCTATGCATATACGAGGAATGTTGGCAAAGTAAGGTCCGATCAGTCACAAAACGGAAACCACAGTGAAAACAAAAAATTTTTTATTCACAACAGTTATCACACCTTCCAGCTAGCTCTCTAATAGTCGGCGCTCAGACATACTGTTGTCTTCGAAGCCAGCGGTTCACGTGGTGCAGAGATGAACATCGGAGGGAGCCAATTAAGGGCTCTATTGTGAGTGATCAAACACTTTCCATTGAAAATGTTGCAGGAGTGTCTTTATTTCCCCTGCAAAATGCAGCTGAGAATTGTTTTGAAACAAGAAACACATGACATTTACGTTATGTGGGCTGCGTAGCTTCAGGCAAAAATCTCTCACCAGGTCAATGTACTTGGTGGGAGACACTGCTGCTTTAGGCATTTCTATGTGATCACTTTGTGCTCTGAACTGGAAAGAGGAAGTGAAGTTATTGACAGGCACACTAAAGGAAACTGCCAAACACATCTGTGCAAGGTTCCATCAAATTTTCACAGTGGTTCCAATTTCACGCCAAATCGTGGACCTTACTTTCCGAATACGTCTTGTATTTTTCACTGTATTTTTCGTTGTAAATAAATGGTAAAACAATTTGAGCTCTTCGTATCTGTAATTTCATTGCATTTCATTTACACTTACACAGGCTACTTCTATCTGCACCACCCTGTACAAGTTAAAGGACAGTATCATTTAGCACTATAAAAGTTTAACTGCTTTCAGACCACTGAACTGATGGGATCATAATAAACAGTTCAAACACTCAACTAGTACTGAGAACATTTTTATGACATGAATCGTAATAATTCTTTGGAATGATATTTTTTCTATTGAGACATGGAATATCTCTCTTCTTTTACAGGCAGACGAAACACTTTAGAAGCTTTAAACAGTATACTTCTGATCAACATGCAACAGTATAAATGTCAATTCTGTCCCCATTAGAAATGGTAGCAGTACCAATTTATTCTGTTTCATCATAGGATTTCAATGTGGATGATGCATTTTTATGACAATGTAATACATGAAGTATTTTATTATGTAATTCCTTTACTATCTCATCAGTTGTATCTGTTTCATGTGCTTCCTTTCAGATTAACAGAATCTTCATACTCTGTGTTACCCCTGCAATATGACAGGCCAACACCCTGATAACATCGTTATTCTGCCATGAAGAGAGAATAGGAAAGCATGAGTATATTCTTGAAAAAGAGAGAACTTAAAATATCCTAATCTACTTCTTCATATATATATATATATATATATATATATATATATATATATATATATATATCTCAAGTAACCCAA